>NC_061118.1:73621231-73766828 GCF_002878395.1 Capsicum annuum | reverse complement strand
AACAAGAAAAATTAAAAAAAGAAAGAAAAATTTATGAAAAAGACAAAAAGAATGAATAAAAGAAACTACACCCAAACTGAAGGTGCAATAAAAGAATAAAAAAGGATAAATAAAAGGAGATTGATTGATAGGTGGACCTCAAAGTAAGTGTAGTACCAAGGAGTCTTAGTCACTAAATATATCCATATGTACCATACCGTCCCCCAAGCCTACATTACAAGCCAAATAAAGTCCTATAGTGATCTCAACTTAACTGTTTAAAAGCTAAGGTAAAGAAAATAAGGGCAAGCCTATGGTATTTGATGTGAATTGGTGGAACTTCTCTTGTGAGCATTAGTGTATCTTGAACGTCCTTGCATTAAAATGAATGATTTTATATGAGTGGGTGGGACTTTTTTGTTGTAAGGGCACATGGGTTGTATTACTAGTTTCTTACTTGTCTTGGTAGTGTAACTTGCATATATGCATGGTTCTCTGTTGCTAATGTAATGACATATCTTGATTCCCTTGTGTCACATTGTTGTGCTTTATGTGTTCACATAGTTAGTTTTGAAGTGTTGAAATATGAGGGGGTAATGTGTTTGAGATTAAAGTTGATGATTGACTGCATTAGATGTCTTAGAGTTCTCCTAGTTAAGCGTTGTAGTTTTTTTTATTGTGTTGCCTGAGGACATGAAAACATTCTAAGTTGAGAGTGTTGATGTGCTATGGATTCATAGCACTTTAGATGCTTAAAATGATGAAAATATGATAGGTACTTAGGTTGTTTGTGAGATATGATGTGCTTTGTGTTATGTTTAGCAGGAAATCGGATTTTGGAGCTATTCTAGAAGAAAGGAGTGAGAGTCAAAGTTTTAGACCACTCAAGTGGGTACCTACGACCCATATGTGCTATATATGTGGCATAGGTGCCAACGTATGTATCAGAAATTGAGATCAAGAGACTCAAAAGTTCAGAAAAAAAGACCCTATCACTTACGGAGGGCCCCTACGACCCTTAGGTGCCACCTACGGTCCATAGGTGCCAGTGTAGGTTTTAGAAAAGCAAAGTCCAAGGAGTTTTAGGAGTACTTGGGAGGCCAAGGCAACTACATGGGACCAGCTACGACCCGTAGGTGGCCCAGTAAGTGGCCACTGGCCTCAATTTTTGCTTTTTCTTTGAGAATGGTTTCCTAAGGTCTTATATTCTATAAATACCCTTTTGACATTTTTTGTTAGTTTATGCACTTTTTATACTTACAAATATATATTTGATTCTAGGATTTGATTTTAATTTTGGGATTGGTTTGTATTGATTTTGGTTGTATATTCAGTTAAAGACTTTAGTTTTTATTCATTGATTATTGTGATATTGTTTGAATGTCTTCAATTATGAATTCCTTTGATCATTTCACAACCATGAGCGACTAATTCCCTTAGCTAGGATTGTGGGGACCCTAGCTGACTAACAAAGTTGGGGAAGTGTTCAATCCTTCTAGATAGTTGTTGTTGCATGTATTATGGTTTTCTTTGAGTTTATTGCTTTCTTAATGGTTGCAAATTTTATGATCTAGTTTGTATTCACTATGAACCCGAGAGAGAGGTAGAGATGGGAAAAGGAGATCACAGTAGTGATTCGGGGTTAATTTCCGAAATAAACTTACCTGCATAACTACTTAAGATAATTAACATACGTATAATCAACATGAGATCGAGAGGATATAGTTGAAATGGGGATTAAGGTAAGGGTTAGTAAGGCGATGCTCTAAGACTGAGATAAGATGAGTGAAATTCACCAAAGTATGCAGAGTGGAGGTTGACGATACCTAACTTACTAGATTCTACATGCGCACAGTTTAATAGTTGGATTAAAATGCGAAGCCTACTGAATTAGAAGCCAGGGGGAACACAAGCCTAGTGTTCGTTTCTGACTGCTTACAACCAAAGTTTTTGAGTTCGGTTACTTGTTCGAGATTACTACTACAAATCCCCCATTTACTTTCAGTACTTCCCATTGAGTCCAATAAACTAGAGAGATAAATCCACTTATTCCCTGTGAGTTCGACCCAACCTGAGTTGGGTTACTTTACTTGATAGTTACTACTTTATCTTCAATTGTAGGTGTAGTTTGTGCATTGATCAATATTCAAGATGAAAGATGGAAAATCCATTGAAGAAATATTAGTCAAGTTTGGCAAAATTGTTGGGGAAGCTACAGGAAAAACCTACTCTGTGGCAGACCAGATTACAAGGATTCTCAGAAGTTTACCTCCCCAGTGTCTCTCTAAGATTGTGGCTTTTGAAAGTATGAACTTGAATAACATGACCTATGATGAGGTTAGAGGAGATCTTATTGCATGAACTTGAATAACATGACCTCTGATGAGGTCAGAGGAGATCTTATTGCCTTTGAAAAGGCTCAGTTGAATAAAAAAGACTAACAACATGAGGAGAAAAAGAAAATTGTGGCCTTCAAAGCTAAGAAGATGATGCCTTGGATACAAATGAACCTACTCTCATCATAAGAACAGTGGTTGAAAATTACAAAAGATCCAAAAATCAAAGAAGGGGAAGATCAAATTATACACAGGGTAAACAACATATTTATCTGAACATGAATGTAGGTAAGTATTATAATTGTGGTAGATATGGTCATATTGCTTATGATTGTCTAGAAGATAGAAGAGGACCCTCCAAGTAAAATCAAAATACATTCAGTTGCTTGGGTGATGAGGAACAATCAGACCAAGAAAATGACAACATTGGGACTGTTGCTTTATGGCAATTCGAGAATCCAACCAGGTAAGAGCTAACTCCTATAGTGGATGCTCAAAACTTCTAATATTTTTTGGACCTTGCCATAACTAATTTAAATAAAGCCCATGAAGAAAAAAGAGATTTATTAAGAGACAGAAGAGACTGGAAGCTTGAACTTGAAGTTCGTGAAATTGGAAAGGATTACCTACAAAAAGAACTTGATGATTTGAAAATCAAGATTAATCGTTTTGAAAAATCTCCTAGTCATAGTATTGTCAGGTCAAATCAGTTGACTATCTCAACTAATTCAACTGATAGTAATAGATATTATAGATGTGATGGATCTCAACTGTCAACTAATTCGAGTAAGTTAATCAAAAGGAGAAATCATAGTCCAAATACTTATCATAGAAGGTACAATAGTTTTGATGGATCTCAGAGGTCAACCAACTCAAGTCAGTCTACTGAAAGATATAATCACAGTTATAATACTAATTACACAACCACTGATCAATACTATACTTCTTGTTATCATTGTGGGAAGCCTGTTCATAAATATCATCACTGCAGATTTTGCTCTAGAAATCCTAATAAATGGATTTAGAGACCCAAAACCGAGTCAACAAATTCCAAGACTAATTCAAAAGGAGCCAAGAATACTTAGGTACCTAGAAATAAGTAATATATCTATTTTGTAGGAACTCCACTATAAATCAAAAGAAAAATGGTATCTCAATAGTGGATGTTTAAATCACATGACTTGAAGCAAAAGCTTATTTGAATCTATAACTGATTTTGATGGAGGTGACATCAACTTTAGAGATAGCTCCAAAGGAAAAGTAATAGGTATTGGTACCATCTCCTTTAATAATTAATGTGATATTACTAATATTATTTGGTCATAAACTTGAAGTACAACCTACTAATCATCAGTCAGTTATGTGATCTTGGATTTGATGTAAGGTTTAAAAAGGAAGGGTGCATAATTGAAAAACAAGGAAGGCAAATTCTTGATAGAACCAGACACAAAAATATTTATGTTCTTGTAACGCCCCGATTTTCTAAATCGGAATGCTACATAGTACTTATGACCCTGAGGGACCACAAGCTAATCCATGACTGATATCTGTACCTGTATACTGTAATTCATGACATAATAATGTAGAAAACATGCATAATAGGCCATAAGGTTAAACTGAAATAATATAACATCCATATGGGCGAAAAATACCCAAAACAACTGAAAACTGATTTTTGAGCGTAAATTCGAAAGCCTCTAAGTACTATCTGAAATAAAGAGTTGAAGGAACATGTCTCCAACTAACTCCGTAAAACTGAACTGAAGAAATAAATGAATAAATTAAATAATGTCATCCTCGAATGAAGAGGACTCACTGCAAATCTATATGCTGGATACGATTGCTACTGCTGGTTTGGGAATCGTGCCTCTGAACCTATGGTCTAACTTGAAAAGAAAGCACCATAGCGCAAATACGTCAGTACAACTGGAGTACTGAGTATACGAGTGAGGTAGGCTAATGCAAAGGGTTTACATGCATGAATAATACTACCGAATGACTGATATGAACGTAAGAGTGCAAATATACATAAATAGTAACTAAGATCGTGAGTACGTAATGACTAAATCTGTATGCTATTTCATGGTTGGAACCATAGTTCTGATAACATGGATGACTGTATATGATATCCCTAAATTTGGTTGAACTCTCTGAGTTCCGTGCTATAACTGAATTTGACTGTATCTAACAGTCCTGGTATACTGATATCTAAAGAACTGTCTGAGTTCTTTTATTGAGACTGATACTAAAACTATGGGAGGTAGTTGTTTAACCGACATGCCCCATGTATACCATTACGGATAAGCTGGGGTCCAATCTCTACCCCTACTAGAGGGGTGTTAATACCGCGCCACTGATCAGGACAGTTGTGAGTGACCCTTATCTGGCAGGTACTCAAAGTCAGAATGGTGGGACCCTAAACTAATAGGTTAAGCCACCTCATCAACCCTAATCTGACAGGCTAAGATGTCTCAACCTACACTGGCTACGTAGTTCTGAAACGCAAGGATGACTGCTAAGAATCACACCCTAAATTGGTAGGTGAGTCCCCTTCCTTGGGTTCACTCGATGGTAACTTCTACTCCCATTTGAAGAGACTAAACATGATTTAACTGACTGTACATAGACAAATTAACTAACTTCTGTTGACTGACGGAGTAGTATTATTATCTAAGAGTTAACTGAGATCATGAGATTTCTTAGGTTTCCTGAGTCACATAACTGACGTAGTTCTATAGATTATAGCTTGATTGAGATTATCATGACAACATGACATGGCTCTAGGTACACAGCTATGTTTTTCGGTTATGAATACCCCCAGGACTCGATAGAAGAAAACTGACACACATGACCTGACTTGATCATAAGATTTGAGTCCACAATTCATAATATCATAAGTAGGGGATAACATGCTTCATAGGTTTATTCAACATCTCAACATAGTAGGAAAATATGGATATATTTCGTATACATAATTCATATCTCCATCATCATACATGCTTCATGACACCACCATGAAATACATAAATAGCATGGAATTCATATTGAAGTGTATAGCTAACATGGACTTGTTATTTAGATAGCATGGAATCATGTACATAGGAATTTCTAGCATCCTAGGCATTTTATCAAACACCTTACAATGCATT
Organism: Capsicum annuum; assembly: GCF_002878395.1. NCBI lineage: Eukaryota > Viridiplantae > Streptophyta > Magnoliopsida > Solanales > Solanaceae > Capsicum > Capsicum annuum. The sequence continues at coordinate 73,761,364 of NC_061118.1, read as the reverse complement.
CTCTAAGGCATATGTGGATTTCATACTTGCATTATATCAAACCACCCAAAATTCATGATTTTCAACCAACAACCACATATATTCCATGAAAACATTCTTAGATATCATCTTGAAACTTAAACAACAATCGTCAACATGTACATACTCATATCACCACAAAAAGTTTACAAAATAATATTTAAAACATGGTTCTTGAGCTCTATGAACGGATTAGATCCATAGATGAACACTACGCATACCTTAGAAAAGAAACCTTGATGATTTGTTGGAGAGTTCTTGGATTTGGGAAACTTAATTCTCAATTATCTTGGAAAAAGGCTTGAATCTTGGTTTTGAGAGATGAGTTTAATAGAAACCCTAATCTTGTGGTTGAGAGCATAAGAGGGGGTTTTTAGGATGCTTAACTGAAGAAAAAATGGGAAAAATTATGCCTCTTTAGGGTTATAAGTCGTGGAGGGTGAAGGAAAAGACCAAAATACCGTCATAAAATAAACTCCCAGTTGCTGAAAATCATAGCTGATGACATTTGTGACAAGGCATCAAAAATATGGTAAGCTACCACGAATGTCATCACTTAGGAGCTGGTTTCTGCCTAAGGCTGGCGACCTTCGTGGTAGGGCATCACAAGTGTTGTAAGCTACCACGAATGTCGTCACTTAGGAGCTGGTTTCTGCCTAAGGCTGACGACCTTCGTGGTAGGGCATCACAAGTGTGGTACACTACCACAAATATCGTCACTTAGGAGCTGGTTTCTACCTAAGGCTGACAACCTTTGTGAGTCACAAATGTAGTAAGCTACCACGAATGTCGTCACACTATTTCCAACCTGACATGCTGGAGTAAAATAGGAATAACTCTTTGCTCCAATATCAGATTTAGGAGAAATTTGTATCGTTCAAAATATAATTCAATTATCTATCTTCTGATAGGTCATGAGCTTAAAAATTCCAAGTATAATGAGAGATATACTCATTTGAAGTTGACTATACCAATTTCCTTCTTCAGAATTCATTCGGTAAGGAATATTTTGATTCGTCTGATATCTGGGAGTTATTTGAAGCCTTAATATACATCTAACCAACTTATAAAACTATAAAAGAACCATGATGTACTATGAATGAGCTTGGTACATGGCTCTAATATTGGTTTGGATTTTTTGGGGTATTACAATATCTCCCCCTTGGAAATATTTGTCCTCGAATGATGACTGCTTGAGAGAAGAGAAAAGATAAACGATGCATACACTGATCATGCTCAACTGGCACATGATTTTAGGACTGAATTGAATTCTAAACTGAATATAGCCCAACTGAACATGCATATCTATTGCATGACTGATAAGCTGAACTCATGAATGCATGATAAGCTATGCACTGATACTCGATACCAATTTTTATACTAGAATTTTGAACATATAACTGATAAGCTTAAGGAAAATGGTTAACTCAAGCTAAGTCTAAATTAGTGGAGAAAATATGAGGGTACTTGGTTCGCATGTCTGCTTCTGCTTCCCAAATAGCTCCCTCCATGGACTGATTCCGCCATAGAACCTTGACTAGAGAGACTTCTTTGTTCCTTAGCCTACGAGTCTGATAGTCGAGGAATTCAACTGGAATCTCTTCATAAGAGAGTCTATTTTGAATGTCAACGCTCTGAATAGGGACTACAACTGCTGGGTCACCTATGCACTTCTTGAGCAAAGAAACATGGAAGACTCGATGAACTAAGGCTAGATCTGAAGGCAACTGAGCTCATAGGCTACCTTGCAGAAGCGACTAAGAATCTTGAAGGGACCGATATATCAGGGACTGAGCTTTCCCTTCTTGCCGAATCTCTTCACTCCCTTCATGGGAGAGATCTTGAGATAGACATAGTCATCGACCTCGAATTTGAGATCCTTTCTACGAACATCCGTATAAGACTTCTGTCTGCTCTGAGAAGCCCAGAGTCTTTCTCTAATTAACTGAACTTTCTCTAAGGCATCGAATACTAAGTTAGGCCCTATGACTATGGTCTCACTAACTTTGAACCAACTGATCGGAGACCTACATCTCCTACCATAGAGAGCTTCGAATGGAGCCATCTGAATACTGGAGTGATAGCTGTTGTTGTACGCAAACTCAATCAAAGGAAAGTGGTCATCCCAGCTTCCCTTGAAATCAATTGCACACGCCCTCAGCATATCTTCTAGGGTCTGAATGGTCCTTTTTGCTTGACCATCTGTCTAAGGATGAAACTCTGTACTGAGATGAACTTCGGTACCAAGACCCTTTTGGAATGCTTTCCAAAAGTGAGAGATGAAGTGGGTACCTCTATCTGAGATGATAAATAGTATAACACCAGGTAATCTAACCAACTCCCTGATATAGAGTTTGGCATAATCCTCGGTTGAGTAAGAGGCATGAACTAGAAGGAAATGAGCTGACTTGGTCATTCTGTCTACAACGACCTAAACTGAATTATGTTGATGACGTGTTCTAGGCAAACCTATCACAAAGTCCATGTTCACTTCTTCCCACTTCCAAGTAGGAATAGTGAACTCCTGCATGGAACGACTAGGTTTTTGGTGCTCTATCTTAACCTGCTGACATACAGAGCACTTAGCCACAAACTCTACAATATCCATCTTCATCCCACTCCACCAATAGATCTCCCACATGTCACAGTACATCTTAGTGGCCCCTAGGTGACTAAAGTATCGCGCACCATGCGCTTCTACAAGAATTTGCTACCTCAAGTCATCTACACCGGGAACACACAGACGACCCTGACAACAAAGAACACCATCTCCCCCTTGGGAGAAAACCTCTACTTCCTGACTCTGAATTGAATCTTTAATCTTAACAAGGCTAGGATCCCTGTCTTGCTTCTCTTTCACCTCAAAAACTAGAGATGACTCTGAACTACTCTAAGCACATACAACACTCTCTGAAGAGTGGACTAAGCGAACTCTTAGTCTGGCAAGCTGATGAATCTCCTGAGCTAATTTCTTCTTACTATACTCAACATGGGAAACACTACCCATGGACAGTCTACTGAATGTGTCGGCCACTATATTGGCCTTGCCAGGATGATAAATGACACTCATGTCATAATCCTTCAAGAGCTCTAACCACCTTCTCTGATGAAGATTGAGATCTTTATGGGAAAATATATACTGAAGCCTCTTATGATCTGTGAAGACGTCTATATGAACACCGTACAGATAATGCCTCCAAATCTTTAAGGCAAAGACAACTGCTGCTAACTCAAGGTCATGAGTAGGATAATTCTTCTCATGGGGCTTTAACTGTCTAGAGGTGTAGGCTATGAATCTACCATGTTGCATGAGGACACAACCTAAACCTACTCTAGTTGCATCACAATATACTACGAATCCATCGAAACCATCGGGAAGTGCTAAAACTGGAGCTGAGGTGAGTTGAGTCTTTAACTCCTGAAAACTCTTCTCGCAAGGTTCTGACCACTGAAACTTGACCTTTCTCTGAGTCAATCTAGACATTGGAGATGCAATAGAAGAAAATCCCTCGATAAACCATCGGTAATAGCCAGCCAAACCCAAGAAACTCATGATATCTGATGGAGTGATAAGGTAAGGCCAGTTTCTTACCGCTTTGATTTTTTGAGGGTCTACTCTAATGCCATCATCGGAAACAATGTGGCTAAGGAATGCTACTGATCTTAGCCAAAATTTGCACTTACTAAACTTGGCGAACAACTGGTGATCCCTAAGAGTCTGAAGAACAATTATAAGATGGTCTGAATAATCATGCTCTGTGCGAGAATAGACCAGAATATCATCTATGAAGACTATGATGAATGTGTCCAAGTACTGCTTGAATACTCGGTTCATCAAGTCCATGAAAGCTACTGGGGCATTGGAAAGATCAAAGGACATGACTAGAAATTCAAAGTGACCACACCGAGTACGAAAAGCTATCTTCGAAATGTCACATTCTCTAACTCTGAGCTGATGATAGCTTGATCTGAGGTCTATCTTGGAGAAATAACTGGCACCCTGAAGTTGGTCAAATAAGTTGTCTATCCTAGGCAGTGGATACCTGTTCTTGACCTTGAATTTGTTGAGCTGATGGTAATCAATACACATTCTGAGAGAATCGTCTTTCTTGCACACGAATAAGACTGGCATAACCCATGGGGATATACTGGGCTTGATGAATCCCTTATCTAAGAGATCCTTCAACTGATCTTTCAGTTTCTTGAGTTCTGCTAGTACCATTCTGTATGGCAAAATAGAAATAGGCTGAGTATCTGGGAGAAGGTCTATACCGAATTCTACTTCTCTTTCGGGAGGAATACCTGGAAGATCATTGGGAAAAATATCCGAATATTCATTAACCACTGGGACTGATTTGAGACTGGGAAATTCGGAACTGGAATCCTTAATATGCATGAGATAATACACACACCCCTTAGAAATTATTTTCCATGCCCGAAGGTAGGAAAATAACTGACCCCTGATAGACGAAGTGCTACCCTTCCACTCTAGGACGGGCTTATTCGAGAACTGAAACTGAACTATCCTATTTCTGTAGTCAACTATGGCGTAGCAAGAATGAAGCCAATCCATTCCAAGAATGACATCAAAATTAGTCATCTCTAACTCGACTAAATCTACTGACGTGGATTTCTGAAATATCATAACTGGACAGTTCCTGTATAACCACCGAGCTATGATGGTTTTACCCACTGAGGTAGAGACTGAAAAGGGATCTGCTAAAATTTTAGGACTGATTCCGAATTGCCTGCTATGTATGGAGTGACAAAAGACAAGGATGCACCTGGGTCTAGCAAAGCATAAACATGAATATGGAAAATCTGTAACGTACCAGTAACAATATCAGGAGAATTTTCCTGATCCTGTCGGGTCTGAAAAGCATAGAGTCTATTTGGGCGTTGTCCACTAGTAGCACTGGAAGTGGTACCTTGCTGGTTCAGGCGACCAGACTGAGTTGTGGAACGATTCTGCTAGCCCTGAGGGCCTGGATGAGGACACTCCCTAATCCTGTGGCCTGGCTTACCACAACCAAAATAGACATCATTACCGGCTCTGCAAATACCCTTGTGGTTCTTACCACAAGTCTGACTAAGGGGGTTTGTTCGGGCACTGCTAATACTGCCCTGAGATTTAGATCTCGGTGCTCTGTCTCTATTGCCATCCCTGAACTTTGGAACTGGGGCACTAGCGGAGGAAGGGGATGGAACTACTGACTTTGGATGAAACTTCGAACGATTTTCTCCCTCTGATTTGGGCTGAGCAAAATTGAAACTGCCTGCTCTTGCTCTCTTGTTCTGCCTCTCCCTAGTCTTAACTTCTGCTCCTCTATATGTTGAGCGTGGGTCATGAGCCTGGATAAAGTCATATCACTATTCAACATCGCTGACCTACACTCATTTACCATGCTATCATTCACCCCTGAAACGAACTTGCTCATCTTAGCCCTATTGTCTGCAACCACATGAGGGGCATATCTAGCTAGCTAAGTAAATCTAAGAGGATACTCTTTAACTATCATTTTCCCTGCCTGAGATTGATGAACTCAAGAACTTTGGCCTCTCTTAGCTCTTAGGGAAAGAATCTGTCTAAGAAAGCCGTGACAAATTCTTCCCACTCAACAAGACCTGCATCCTCTAACCTTTCTGCTAACCACTGCTTGTACCAAGTGTGAGCGACATCCTTCAATTGGTTTGCGGCTAACTTGGCAATCTGAGAAGAAGTGACTCCCATGATATCAATGACCCTCTGGACTTGGTCAATGAATTCCTGAGGATCCTCGTCTGGCTTATACCCAAAGAAGGACGGAGGGTTCATTCGGGTGAAGTCCAAAATTCTAGCTACTGCTGAATTGGTCACTGGGTTGGCTGAAACGACTGTTGGTCATTCATTCTGGGCAGCTACAGATTGAAAAAGAGCGATAAATACGGTCCAAAACTCTGCATGAGAAACATGTTCGCCCAAGGATCTTCGGGCTGAGGAGCTGGCTAATTTCTTCTCTTTGGAGGCATGTTTTTGAAATAAGAGAAGAGTGGATTAGACTGAGAGACTGACTTGAAATTATGCTTACTAGTATGACATGAATACTGAATAAAGGAAACTATTCCTAAAATATCTCATATCCTCCTGTACATAAATGTGGCATGCAACACACCTATGTACAAGACTCTACAGATGCGGCTTTCAGACTTCCTAGGACTCTATTGAACCTTAGGCTCTGATACCAAGTTTGTAACGCCCTAATTTTCTGAATCAGAATGCTACACGGTGCTTATGACCCTGAGGGACTACAAGCTAACCCATGACTGATATCTATACCTGTATACTATAAATCATGACATAATAATGCAGAGAATATGCATAATAGGCCATAAGGTTCAACTGAAATAATATAACATCTATATGGGCAAAAAATACACAAAACAACTAAAAACTAAATCTGAAAGATAAATTTGAGCGTAATCCGAAAGCCTCTAAGTACTGTCTGAAATAAAGAGTTGAAGGAACACGTCTCCAACTAACTCCGTAAAACTAAATTGAAGAAATAAATGAATAAATCAAAAGATGTCATCCTCGAATGAAGAGGACTCACTGCAACTCTGTATGCTGAATGCGACTGCTACTGCTGGTCTGGGACTCGTGCCTCTGAACCTATTGTGTAACATGAAAAGAAAGCACCATAGCGCAAATGCATCAGTACAACTGAAGTACTGAGTATACGAGTGAGGTAGGCTAATACAAACGGTTTACATGCATGAATAATACTATTGACTGACTGATATGAACGTAAGAGTACAAACATACATACATAGTAACTAAGATCATGAGTACGTAATGGATAAATCTGTTCGCTAATACATAGATGGAACCGTAGTTCTGATAACATGAATGACTATATATGACAACCCTGACTCTGTTGAACTCTCTGAGTTTCGTGCAGTCCTGGTATACTGATATCTGAAGAACTGTCTGAGTTCTTTTACTGAGACTGATACTGAAACTGTGGGAGGTAGTTGTTTAATCGACATACCCCATGTATACCATTACGGCTAAGCTGGGGTCTAATCTCTGCCCCGACTGGAGGGGTGTCAATACCACACCACTGGTAAGGATAGTTATGAGTGGCCCTTATCTGGCAGGTACTCAAAGTGAGAATAGTGGGACCCTAAATTGACAGGTTAAGCCACCTCATCAACCTTAATCTGACAGGATAAGATGTCTCAACCTACGCTGGCTACGTAGTTCTACAACACAAGGATGACTGCTAAGAATCACACCCTAAACTGGTAGGTGAGTCCCTATACTTGGGTTCACTCAGTGCTAACTTCTACTCCCATATGAAGAGACTAAACATGATTTAACTAACTGTACATGGACATATTAACTAACTTCCATTGACTGATGGAGTAGTATTATTATCTGAGAGTTAACTGAGATCATGAGATTTCTGAGGTTTCCTGAGTCACATGACTGGTTGAGTTCTATAGATTATAGCTTGACTGAGATTATCGTGACAACATATCATGGATCTAGGCACACAACTATGTTTTTTGGGTTCGAATACCCCCAGGACTCGATAGAATAAAACTAACACACATGACCTGACTTGATCACAAGATTTGAGTCCACAATTCATAATATCATAAGTAGGGGATTGAGTGCTTCATGGGTTTATTCAACATCTCAACATGGTAGGAAAACATGGATATATTTAGTATACATAATTCATATCTCCATCATCATATACGCTTCATAATACCACCATGAAATATATAAATAGCATGGAAATTCATATTGAAGTGTGTAACTAACATGGACTTATTATTTAGATAGCATGGAATCATGTACATAGAAATTTCTAGAATCCTAGGCATTTTATCAAACACCTTACATGTATTCTCTAAGGCATAGGTGGATTTCATACTTGCATTATACCAAACCACCCAAAATTCATGATTTCAACCAACAACCACATATATTCCATGAAAACATTCGTAGATATCATCTTGAAACTTAAACAACAATCGTCAACATGTACATACTCATATCACCAAAAAAAGTTATATTTAAAACATGATTCTTGAGCTCTATGAATGGATTGGATCCATAAATGAACACTACACATACTTTAGAAGGGAAACCTTGACGATTTGCTGGAGAGTTCTTGGATTTTGAAAACTTAATTCTCAATTATCTTGGAAAAAGGCTTAAATCTTGCTTTTGAGAATAAGTTTGATGGAAACCCTAATATTGTGGTTGAGAGCTTAAGAGAGGGTTTTTAGGATGCTTAACTAAAGAAAAAATGGGAAAAATTATGCCTCTTTAGGGTTATAAGTCGTGGAAGATAAAGGAAAAGACCAAAATTCCCTTATGAAATAAATTCCCAGTTGCTAAAATCATAGCTGACGACATTTTTGATAAGGCATCAAAAATGTGGTAAGATACCACGAATGTCATCACTTAGGAGCTAGTTTCTGCCTAAGGCTGACGACCTTTGTGGTAGGGCGTCACAAGTGTGGTAAGCTACCACGAATGTCGTCACTTAGGAGCTGGTTTCTGCCTAAGGCTGACGACCTTCGTGCTAAGGAATCACAAGTGTGGTAAGCTACCATAAATGTCATCACTTACTGACGACCTTCATGATAGGGCGTCACAAATTAGGTAAGCTACCACGAATATCATCACACTGTTTCCAGCCTGACATGCTGGAGTAAAATAGAAATAACTCTTTGCTCCGATATTAGATTTAGACGAAATTGGTGTAGTTGGAAAGATAATTCAATTATCTATCTGTTGATAGGTCATGAGCTCAAAAATTCCAAGTATAATGAGAGATGCTCATTTGAAGTTGACTACACCAATATCCTTCTAAAGAATTCAATCGGTAAGGAATGTTTTGATTCGTCTGATAGCTGGGAGTTATTTGAAGCCTTAATATACATCTAACCTACTTATAAAACTATAAAATAACCATGATGTACTATGTATGAGCTTGGTACATGGCTCTAATAGTGGTTTGGATTTTTTAGGGTATTACAGCTGTAGTCTCCATCAAAAGAACAAAAGGACATATATGTCTTAGCTCAATCTCTAATGATCCTTGAATTTGGCACAAAAAACTTGATCATGAAAGCATGAAGCATATTGAATAGTTAGTCAAGCATGAACTTGTGACTGGATTTTGTGATGCGTGCTATCTTGGTAAGAAAATTAGAAACTCTTTTCCACTTAAATATATTGTGTCCATGTAATACTCCATATTCTTTCTAGTTCAATTCATCTTAAAAGAGGCACACCAGAGACTTAGGACCTGGAATTTTAGCTAAGTATTGGAGACTTAGTCTCATTTTTTTCCTCTTAACTTTGATGATTTTATTCTAGACCTTTCTGACCTTGGAATATCAATTTCTAAGTTGTTTCATGATCAAGGTAGTCCATAGTATCTCCGGGGTGACTTTCAGAATTATTGAAGAAGGTTTTGGGCATGTTTGGTTGGACAAAATAGAACATTGACATGATGTAGACACGCTGCGTTGGTACCTAGTTTTTGTGTTGTTAAATGACGAGTTTATGGGGGCAATTGAGTCATTTACCCTCATCCAAATACACCCAATAAACACAATTTTAGCCCCAAATAGCATAGATACTTCATTATTCATCTTTTTCTTCTACAAGAACAAAACCCTAGATCCAAGAATCAAGAACAATTCCATAACTCCTACTTTAAGAAATCCTATAATCCAAAGTTCCGGGTTCAAGAACTTCAAGAAGAAGCTTCAAGAACACCATTAGAGATTCAAAAGTTCAAGCTTTTACATTCAATTCATTAAGCAAGGTATGTGGGGTTATGAACAAGGATCCTCTTTCATCCTTGTGCCCAAAACTTATTTTTAAAGTTGAATTTACATGAGATTATATGTTTTACAATTTAGGGTTCATACCCAATTTTCATTATTTGAAGATGTTGATGTTACAAGTGATTAAATATTGAATTACATCTCTACTTTTGTATGTTTATGCGTGTGAAGTGATTTTATATACATTGAGAGTTGAATTTCACTATCTTGACTAGAATTATACAAGAATTTCAAGATGTTGATTATTGAGCATGACTTTATTATAATTTGACATGAGTTTGAGACATGGGTTTTATGCCCTAAGTATATGTATTTATATTTCAAGAAGATGATGCTCTTAAGCATTCTATGACTGCTTATAATCAGATTTTTCAGAAAAAATTTGATCTTTTGATCCTCAGTTAAGTTATGGAATCCACACATTTAGTTTTGATTACAGTTTAAAATAGACAGATACATAACTGGTTTTCATTATAAATCCTTATGCTATTTTTAAAGTGGATTTCCTATAGAATGAGAATATAGATTTAAAGGGAGTAGTATTTAACACCGAGTTGGGTATGTTTACATGCCCCGAAACTATGATCCAATGTAGGTACAAATTATTTAGATTATTCCCATTTTTATATAGAAGAAAGTTATAGATGTGATCACTTAGATTAGGTTATACACCTTGGAAAGAGTATGACACCTCTCACGTGAGGTTTTCTTTTAAAGGAACTAGACATTGTACACTATGATAGCTCATATAGTGTATGTCGGTTAGAAGAACCTCTATTGTAGAATAGTTTTACAAGTATTTCCTTACAGCCTACAGAACAGAGTAATCCTAACAGAAAATAATAACAGTAAAGCTTTTAAAATCTAAGTGTAAAGGCTCACGATTTTATTCAGCTATTATTTTACATAAGTTATTAGACATGAGATTTCAACTTTCAGATATTGATACAAAGGTGAGTCCTTTTACACTTAGCTTGCATAAATTAAAAATAAATTACAAGTACAACTTTTAGAACTAAGTGTTATGGCTCGCAAGATTTATATATTGTATGCTTTATAGTTCATGACTCATAATTTTTAGCTTTTAGTTATTCAAGCTAATGTGATCCATTTACATTTAGCATGCATTATTTTATGAGTATATGTAAATGTTGAGATATTGTTTTACTTATGCATTCACCCCCACATGCTCAGTACATTCCAAAAGTACTAATACAAATATATGTCTATGTGCTACATTATCTCATAATGTAGGTTCAGGTGCTCAGTTCCAGCAGTGTGATTGACCACGAGCATCTCTATCTACACCCCGACAGTTGGTGAGTCCTCATAGTTCTGGGACCTAGTAATTCAGATTTACAACTTTCCAGATTAGTTTATTTAGTTATGTCAGATAGTTCGAGCCAGCTGGGGGTCTGTCCCAGTGACTCTCTAGTAACAATATTAGAGGCTTGTTTGACTATTAGATATATTTCACTTTTTCAGTGTTGGTTGTTTCAGATTTTCTAGTTAAGTATTTCCAGACATTATATTTAGTTGAACTCAGTCCAGTTCAAATAATATTTCAGTATTTTAGCGTACCGCATACTTATATTATTTTTGCTTGGATCTTTAGAATGAGTAACATGCTTTCAAGGTTTCCTCAGGACTACTTATAGTTTGGAGCACCGTGTGACATCTCGGGACCCATTTTTGAGGCATTACAGTCCACTACTAAACCCTTGCAGCTACTTTATATGGACTTGTTTAGTCTAACTAGAACTGCTAGCATTGGAGGTAAAAAGTGTGATTTTGTAATTATTGATGATTATTATCTATTTACTTGGGTCATGTTTATAGCTAACAAAGATGATACCTTAAAGAATTTTGAAGTTTTGTATGAAAAGGTTTAAAGAGACAAGGGTTACTATATCACTTCCATAAGAAGTGATCATAGAGGAGAATGTAAGATAATAATTTCAAAATCTTTTGTGATAATCATAGATACAATCATAACTTCTCAGTTCCAAGACCCCCTCAACAAAATGGTGTGGTTAAATGAAAAAATAGAATACTTCAAGAAATGGCTCAAACTATTATCTATAAACACTCTCTACCACATAAGTTTTGGACAGAAGCAGTCAGTATTGTATCTTATGTTTTGAACAGGCATCTCATTAGACCTATTTTGAGAAAAACTCCATATGAGCTTTGGAAAAATAAAAAACCCAACATTGGGTACTTTCATGAATTTGGATCAAAATATTTTGTTCATAACAATGCCAAGGACAGCTGTAACAACCCGAATCTGGTACTCGAAATGCTACACGGTGCCTATGACCCCGAAGGAACACAAGCTAACCCATGACTGATATCTGTAACTAGGCACTGAATAATATATTAAAATTATGTAGAATTTGTAAAAGCTGTAAGGCCATAAGGTTCAAAACTGAATAAACATCTGATAAAACAATGTCTGGAAATGGTACAACAAATACCAAAACAAATTTAAAGTAACTGTCTGGCATGCTATAGTCTGAAAGTGACTAAACTGTCTGAATAAGGAGTTGATGGGACAGGTCCCCAACTAACTCCGATAACTGAATTAAACTGAAAGCTAAAATAGCAATGTAATCATTATGTCCTCGAAGGATGAGAACTCACAGCTGATTCTGACTGTTGAACTGGGATGCTACTGATGCTCTGGAGCTCGTACTTATAAACCTATGGTATAAGACACCATAGCGCAAATACGTCAGTACTTTGAATGTACTGGTATGAAAGTGAGGTAGGCTGAACGCAAATGGTTCATATGTATGAACAATACTAACTAACTGACTAACATAAATGTAAGAATCATGCATGACTACGTAACTATAACTGAGATCGTGATAGGACTAGATACTGAGTCTACTGATATTAACCCCTGAGTCGCTGATAAGTGAGAAAGACTGATACTATATTACTGAATACTAAGGGTCTGATACTATGTTACTGATATATGAATAACTATTTCTAACAGTTTTGATTATGAAGAACTAGTCTGGTTGACTGTATCTGTCAGTCCTGAAGTTGAATACTGATAACATGAGTTATGAGAATTGATATAACTGATATAATGGGTGATTGTATCTGATAGTATTAAATATGATGGAAATAACTAAGTTCTGTATTGTATCTAAATTTGACAGTATCGACAGTCCTGAAATCTGAAGAACTATCTGAGTTCTTTTACTGAGATTGAGACTGTGACTGAGACTGTGGGAGATAATCATCTAACTGGCATGCTCCAGAACTGAACTGGTGGGGTCCAACCTATAACCCTAGCTAGAAGAGTGTTAATACCGTGCCACGAGTAAAGACCTGGTATGAGTATACTCTCGCTGATAGGGAGCTCTTCCATCAACCTCTCCTAGTAGGTAACCCAAATAAGATATATATATATCCCTAAATACGTAGGGTGCATCTCAACCTACACTGGCTACGTAGTTCTGGAGCATAAGGATTGCTTCTAAGGATCACGCCCTCTACTGAATAACAGGTGAGTCCTTATCCTTGGGTTCACTTAGGGATGAATCCTACTCCAAACTAAATAGAAACTGAACTGATTAACTAAACTAAACTGATTAACTGATGGTATCGCTTAACAGAGCTAAAACTGAATTTACTGAGTTTCGTTGACTGATGGAATGCTACTAGATCTGAGGACTGACTGAAAGTACTAAAGTTACTGAGACTTACTAGGAATACTGAGACCATGGAGGTTACTGAACTACTGAGATTACTGAGATTTCTGAGATTTCCTGAGTCACATGACTAACTGAGTTCTATGGATCGTGACTTATCTGAGAGTATCGTGAAAACATGACATGGCTCTAGGCACACAGCTAAGTTGTCGGGTATAAGTACCCCAGGACTCGATGTAAAGAAACTGACATAGCATGACTTACTTGAACACATGACCGACACCACAATTAATAATTCATATATTGAAGCACTTCATCAAACATGTGATATACATAAACTTGTACATAAATGGGGATTTCATAATATCATGCTAGTTGGGCCCTTTTCCTTCATATTGGCATTTAATCAAACACATGGTAGGCATAGTAGATGTAAACAACATTGTACAACAATTAGACATCATGGTTCAATTTTAATTTCATCATTATAGGGTTTACTCATAAGTTCACATGAATATACATCTATACTAATCAATTCCACATAAAATTAATCATCTAACATGGATTAGAATTCAATTAATCATTCTAAATATGAACAAAACAAACCCAACATGAAACTCATAAAGAAATCCATAAAGTAGAAGTTGGAAAAGAGAATCTTGGGCTTCATGGACGTAAAGAGTCCATGAATGAACACTACGCATACCTTGGTTCATAAATACACGAAGATTGACGGAGGAAATTCTTGAATTTGAATCTTCTATGAAAACCCTAATGTGTTCTTAAAAGGATTTTGAGAGAATAGAGTATATTTTGGTGTAATGGAGGCTCAAATTTGTGTTTTTGAGCTTATATAGGGTAGGAAAATTGACACTTTTAACCCTAGGACACATATTTTAATTCTTGTGAAAATTTCCCAATTTTCATCCTTGGCGTAACACCTACTATCGCGCCAAGTCACTGGAACTGGATAATTGATAATCTGCATGGTGGCGCGATGCGGAGCTATTGCGTTACCACCTTGTTTGAGACCTGAAAGTTTGGTGCAATGTGCCACTATCGTGGAGAAACATTGGAAATTGACAATTTCCATTTAAGCTAGCTTCGCGACGCGCTGATGGCTTAGGTGATACACTGTCTTACTAAAAAGGCTCTAACTCTTCTCCCGGGTGTCGGATTTGGGAGAATTTGGTATCGATGGAAAGCTTATGGAATTTCCCACATGACAAAAAGTAAAAATCTTGAAAAGAACATATCTATAAAAATGGATTAATCTTTTAAAGAAAGCTTCTAATATTCTTGGGGAAAAATTTCAAGCTAGAAAAAGTACAGGTATTACAATAACATTAATAAGTTTGATCCACGAAGCAATGAAGGTATTTTTATGGGATACTCAAAATCTAGTAGATCATATAGAATTGTTAATAAACACACTCTTTGCATTGAAGAGTTTTCCCATGTTGTTTTTGATGATACTACTATGATACTAGTAGATCATAAGAATGTAGCTATGTAAATGATGAAATTAAACATGTACATATTAATAAAAGTCCTTCTACCAAGGATGAATCCTCCTCAAAACTCACTAGAACTAAAATTGATCAGTTTGCTACTACTTTAAATAATTAAGTTGAAAAAGAAGCAATTCCAAACGAATGGATAAGCGAGCCTGACTATTTGAAGTAATTCATCATTGGGGATCCAAGGAAGGAATTCAAATAAGGGCTTCCAGTAGAAGAAATGCATATATAGCCCTCATATCTCAAATTAAACCCAAGAAAGTCAATAAAGCCTTAGAAGATGATAGTTGGATAAAGGCTATGAAAGAGGAACTTGAACAGTTTGACAGAAACAATGTGTGGACCCTTTTCCCAAAACTAGAGAATGTCTTTATTATTGGAACCAAGCCAGCCATAGTAATAAAAATTAGACCTAACACAATTCCAAATATAAAAACTTCAATCATTTTTATTTGTTTGAAAGGAGAAAAAAAAGAGGTAATATTGATACTTAAATATTAATTCGAATTGACCCAAATCTCAATAATAATGAACAAGAATTGACAATTGGTAATGGAAGTAAATGTAGAATACACATAATCCCACAAAAGGATTTCTTTTTATGAATTGTTCATTTTAAATATTTATTAAATAAGTAGGATCTTATTCAAAATAAAATTGATGAATCAAGTAAAGTTGTGTGTAAAAAGGCTTGTCTAGTATCTCAAGGCTACTCGCAACAAGAAGAAGTCGATTATTATGAGACCTTCACACCTGTAGCAAGGTTAGAATCCATAAGAATTTTACTTGCTTATGCATCTTATAAATAGTTCAAATTATTTGAAATGGATGTGAAAGATGATTTTCTAAATAGTTTTATTGATGAACAAGTTTTTGTGAAACTATCCCCAAGGTTTGAAAATTCAAACTTTCCTTATCATGTCTTCAAACTCTCCAAAGAACTTTAAGGTCTAAAACAAGCTCCTAGAGCTTGATATGATAGATTAAGAAGCTTTCTAATTAAAAATGATTTCACAAGAGGAAAATACTACTTTATTTATCAAATGAACCCTCTCTAAAAATTTGATTATTCAAATTTATATTGATGATATTATCTTTGAAAGTACGAATGCTGTTTTGTGCAAGGAATTATCTGAATTAATGCAAAGTAAATTAAAAATTAGCATGACGGGAGAATTAACATTCTTTATGGGATTTTAAATCTATCTATTGATTGAGGGAAATTTCATCTCCCAAAGTACGTAAACCAAAGATCTCATTCAAGGACTTGAGATGGAAAATGCCAAACCATCCAATACTCCTATGAGTTCTACATATGTTCTGGCATCATGTGAAGATAGCAAAAGTGTTGATGGAACCAATTATTATGGCATCATTTTTTTACTCTTATATCTTACAGCCGGTCGACCTGACATTCTTTTCATTGTATGTAAATGTGCCAGGTTTCAGTCAACTCCTAAAGAAGCTCATCTAATTATTGTGAAACTTATTATTAGATACCTTATTGGTACAAGCTCCTATGATTTATGGTATCATAAGTCTAATGAATTTATTTAAAAAGGTTCCTCAGATTAAGATTATGCAGATGATAAAATTGATAGAAAAACACCGGTGACATGTTAAGCATTATTTTATTTGAGATTATGTTTCAAAAGGAGATATTGAATTAGCTTTTATCAGCAATATTTTTCAATGAACTGACATACTTGAGGAAAGATTCTGTTCTCGTTAAAAATCTCTTGGCATAATTGCAAAAGTGTTTGAGCCAATGATATGTTTATCTAATTTTCCTATTTGTTCCTACTTAATTTTATATGTTTGCTTCTTTTCTTCCTTTTTGATTGATGCCAAAGGGCATAAATGGATGGATGTTATATAATCTAACCTTGTAGAAAATATCACGTTCAGGAGGATAATCACTTTTTCAGGGGGGAACTCAAACAGGGAAGTGAACTAATTTTCTTTTGTCATTCATTAAAAAGAGGGAGATTGATAACGTTAAGATTTTGGTGAATGACCATTGAATTTGTTTGATTGCTAGAAAGTAAGTTTGAATAATACTAAAAAAAGAAGAAGCATCTCGGTGCAAGATTTTAAAAAGAACAAATAAAGTAGTTGGCAAAAGATATGGGACTCTAAATAGATTGAACGAATCCTATCAGAAGATTCTATTGAGCACCAAAAGACTTGTCAAGAAATGAAAAAATCTGCTATATTTAATGGGATTGTTGCATCCCATGTACCTAGTTATATTTTCTTTTTAGTATTTACTTAGTCTTGTAAATTGAATATTTCTTATTCAAATTCCTTAGAAGAAAAATCCTTTGGGTTGCCTTCATGCTTCCAGTAGCTAGTAGTCCAATCACTACAATATAAGCATTGAAAGTTAAAGGAAGAGACACTACAATATTTTTGGCCCAAGGCCATACTAAATCTGGACAACACTTGTAAAGTGTTGCCTAAAATAGTTTTGGACACACTTTTAAGATGTAGCCTTAAGTTTTAGCTTTAAGCCACGATAATTTTGACAAAGCTTATAAAGCGTGCTCTTTAATGCTATAGGCTACACGTTATAAGTGTTGCCATATTATTATATAATTGGTAATGCCTTTCCTAAATATGGTTACACTTTTAGAATTAGGTGGCTATTTTTATTCTTTTAAAATAATAATTTGTAAGTGTTGTCTTATAACTTTTATAAAATTTACATCATAGTATGGTATTTCCTCCAATATTTTTAACACTAAAATATTATATGTTTTATTCCCTTTAATTTCTAATTACCCAAAAACAATCATAAAACATAATAACATTCAGCTAAAATGTTGCATAGTTAGGGTTTATTCTTAATTTTAATGTCACACAAACATATACAATATTTTGAAGAGAAATGTCTAGGGTTTATTCTCGTCTATGTTTTAGTGTGGAATTGAAGCATCCGTGTCCTGATACATAAGCAAAAGAAAAGTATCTGTGCTTTCTTCACACTATTATTACTACTCTTCATAATTCTTCTCAGCTTCACTGGTAAAATTTTCATCCCTGTCTCTCTTCTTATCATTTGCCTTCAATTATTCATTATTTTGATGCTCTGTTTTCATTTTCTCCTTATAATTAGTGATTTATAACTTTAAAAAAATAGTACTAAGTGGTTCATTCTACAATGTTAGTATAAGAAGCTTAGGTAGTATCATGGTGGTGTATTAGTGTGTAGAAAAAGGGAAACTACAATGGAAAAGATATTTTTTTTTAAAAAGGTACAACTATAGTGTCGTTTAGCTTAAAGTGGGTAGGTACAGTTGAGAGTGCAAGTAAATGTCAAGATTAAAGCATATCGTTATTAAGATTGAATTATTCCATTAACATTTTTCAGAAATTAGTGTGGAATTGGGTTTCTATCAGAAATTAGATTGAGGTTTTTTCTCTGTATATGCAAAATTGGATTTTGATTTTGTGGAATTGGGTTTTCGCCAGTTGGCTTTCTAAGGTAAGCTCTGACTAACCCTTTTCTTCTTGTTTCTTCGATTAACCAAGCACCGTTAAGGGTGGGTTATCCCTCATCTTGGAAACAAAGTACTTTAAACGGTGGTTTATCCCTCATCTTGAAAAAGAAGTACTATGGAGGCTGGTTTATCCCTTGTCTTTGAAAACTAAGTACTTCTTATGTCATTGAGCTTTATTGTGCTCGCTATTACTTTACCTAAACATTTCCTGCATTGCAGTAACTTCTGAAAGCTATAAAGTTGAAAAGTTGCTTGGTAGAATCTATATAGTTTTTGTTTTTGTGTTGGTTGTAAGTTTATGCTAAAAGTGAAGGATGGTTTCTCATATCCTTTATAGTTCTTATTTATTTCCCTCTATTATAGGAAACCATTTTCTAGAAAGTGTGTTCATCTATCTGATTCATGTCCATTTGCTGAAGTTTTCTGCATAAAACCATGGAATTTGTTGTGTTCTAATTTCATATGTTATGAAGAATATGCTATCTATTTCTTTGCTGATTACTTGTGACTGCTATACTTTTATATTCTTCGTTTGTTGGAAAAGATGACTCTCACTTACTTTGTCATTTCCCCTTTTCATGTTGAAATGCCTTAGGTTCATTTAGTATATAAAGTGTTTTGAAATCTAGGCAATGTAAGAGTGTAAGAGCTATTACAAATCCTTTTCTTGTGTTGGACTAAGCTATCATTTTCCATATACAAATTTTTCTTAGAATATTATTTATAGAAAAGTATTCCTCTTGAAAAGTTGCTATTGGAATCTAGACATAAGTTAAAAGTCATATTTAAGGATTCATGTTAATTTTAAGCCCCAAGGAGTAGAGACAGCTAAAACTTGATTTTCGAAGGATCAAACCTCCCAATAAGAGGACCCTAAATTTTGTAATAGATGGAGGGATTCATAAATTATAGTATCAAACCATGTGTATCAGTAGGCATGTGCAAGATGGGACTTGAAGATTTCATTCCCTTTCCTTTATTTGAACTTCAATTTTGTAATCAGCCAAGTTCAAACTTGGTTGATATATTACTTTAGTTCATCTTAATTTTATCACTTTTTTCCTACTGTGTTAACTCGGAAAATCCTATTGGGAACTTGTTGAAGGAAAGTCAATGTCATGTTAAGAAAATAGACTTGTATCTATTTAAATAACTTTATATTACTTCACTTATTTTAGTTTGATGCATAGAATACTATCCCTGTACTTGCATTATCTTTTGCAAGCTCTAATTTTTAGCCAGGTGAGAATTGCGTAACCTAGGGATTTTGTCTGTAATTCTACCCAACTTCTTATGTTATTTCCACTACCTTGGTTCATCTTTTTTGATGATGGCTTTGGAGTTGTCATTTTAGGTAGATTTTATTGATATGGTAAACGAGAAACTTAAGAAGAGCAGGGATTATGAAAACTAAAACTCCTTTTTTGATAGGACTATAGTATTAACAAGAAAAAAACCTCATTGTCCCAAGTCTCTACCTGTCTTTTAATGCATGCTGTTAAACTAAGATAAATAATTGAGAAATACTAGTAGTTTTGTCCCTAGCAAAAATAAAGATAGTACCCACAGATTGGGATCTATTTGTCCTTTCATATTTGAAGCTTGAAACAAGTTCATATGAACAGTATGGTCCTCCATAGTTAAGTCACTAGCAAGTAGTAAATCATCTATTAAGTGTACCCATAACTCTGCCTGTTGCAACAATCTGGTGATGGATAATTAATAAGCTCGAGATACTTTCTATCTATTTAGAAAGTTTTAATAACTAGCCAGTAAATATTCACTTGCTAATAAGCTAATTTACAATATTTTGAACCTCCCAATCATTTAAGGCCCTTCTAAAGTTGAAGTTCCAACCTTGTGTGCTCCACATTTGAGCTAAAATTGCTATTCTGCATGTATTATAATTTTAACTTTTAAATTTTAATGTTCTGACAAAGTCATAGATTTACTATGACTCTATGAGTAAATGATTCAATACTTCAGTGTATTTGAGTATTGTACATTTTTATTTTGAATTTTGTGTCCTTTTCTTTTTTTTTTCTTCTAGATGTAGAAGGTATGAATTCAGAAAAATTCAATCACTTCCACTTATATCATGTTTTAGTATCAGGAAATGCATTAAATAAATAACAAAATCTAGCTATGAATATTTGGGTATATATTTATTTCGCTGTAAGTGTGCTAAGTGAACTAAATGGACTGAATATTTGGTCCTATATTTTTATTTTTAGTTGTGTCCTACTAGAGTTTATAAGTATGTTCTTTTGTATCTATATTTCTTGAATTTGTCTTTTTCCTATTTCATCACCACTATCTCAGTATTTCTGTATTTACTTGAGCAATATGTTAACTCCTTGCAAATTGTCTTTGTTACTGTAACTTGTTTATTTTTCTTATTTTTTGTTAGTACATTAAGAAAGATCTAAAGAGGTTGATTTAAACTTGGGTTCATCTTAGCACAAATGCCATGACTAGGTAAGAAATTCTTATCATCGCCAACATATAATTCTGATATCTTACTCGTGGCTTATAGAATTTACTTTTGAAGTAATTAACTCTTTTGTATGTTATGAGATATAATTTTTAATATTGATATTTTTTTAGGAATACAAATATTTCATCCAAGGATTGGGTGGATTTACCTAGGTATAGATAAGAGTATAAATAGGGTGTTATATATTTCTTAGATTTGTCTTACACTTATGGAGATCCTCAAGGAAAAGAAATTCAGTGCCCATGTGATAGGTGTTGTAATATCCGTTGGACTCGAAGGGATGTAGTGTATAATCATCTAATATACTATGGACTTATTGACAGCTATAAAATATGGATCAATCATGAGGAATAAGAAATCCATTTTAATGTTATGATCACATGGATGACTCAAATGATGATATTAAGGGGTTGTGGAATGATCAATTTAGACATTTTGCATAATCTAAAGGAGTTTATGAAGGTTCAAATGAAGATGCCAAGAAATTCTATAACTTAATTGATGGCGCTAGCCAAGAGCTATATCCCGATTGTAAATAATTCTCTAGATTACCATTCACAATACGTTTATATTTGTTGAAGTGTTTGCATGGATGGAGAAATAAATCATTCACTTCTCTTTTAGAATTATTAAAAAAGGAAATGCTAGAGTTGAACATTCCTCCATCCTACAATAAAGCCAAGTCTATGGTCAAGAATCTTAGTCTTGATTATGAGAAAATTCATGCTTATCCTAATGATTATATGTTGTTTATGGATGGCCATAAGGATGATGATTCATGCAATGTTTGTAGAGCTTCTCGATATATTAAACCTCCTGAAGTATGTTGTGAGTTTGTTGAGCCTTCTAAAAAAAAATCATTGTGTTCCAACAAAATTTTTGAGATTTTTTCCATTAGTTCCTAGACTCAAAAGGCTATTTATGTGCCAAAAAACAACAGATTCTTTGAGGCGGCATGCCGAGGTGCGTTCTAAAGATGGGAATTTAAGGCATCCCGTTGATGGACAAGCATGGAAATATTTTGATAGCTTGTATCCAAATTTTGCACTATATTCTTGTAATTTGAGATTTGGCTTGGAAATGATGGATTCAATCCATTTTGGACCATGAGTATATCTCATAACACATGGCCAATTATGGTGTTGGTGTATAATAGCCCTCCTTGGATGTGCATTAAACCAAAGTGTTCTATGCTTTCCTTACTTATTCTTGGGCTCCATTCACCTAAAAATAATATTGATATTTACTTACAACCATTGATTGATGATTTAAATTTATTATGAAAAACTGGTGTTGAAACATACGATGCTTTAAGAAATCAAACTTTCCAAATGAGAGCAACTCTTATTTGGACAATCAGTAACTTCCCTGTGTATGCTATGTTATCTGGTTGGATTAAATAGTAGAAAGATGTGTTATATGGATCATCGTATTTTTCTACCATGAATCATCTGTGGAGATCTAATAAAATATCTTTCAATGAAAAAATTAAATTTAGACCTCCTCTGCATTGGTTAAAGAGAACTGATTTCTTAACAACTTACGAAACATGAACAATGTATTTGGGAAGAAGAAAAAGAGAATAAATGATGGACCGTGGAAAAAAAGGTCAATCTTTTTTAAATTATTTTATTGGGAGCATAACCTATTACCCAAAAACCTTGATGTGATGCACATAGAAAATAACATAGTTGATAATGTAATTGGAACTCTTTTGGATATTTTTGGTAAAACAAAGGATCATGCAAAGGTTCGTAATGACTTAAAAGAGATGTAATTAGGAAGTGCCTTCATCCAAAAGATTCCACGGATGGCAAGAGAATTAAGATTGCAAAAGTATGCTTCTCAATTACTAATGGAGATAAATCCATTTTTTTTGGAGTTTTAAAGACAACAAATCTACCTGATGGTAGTGCCTCCAACATATCTAGGTGTGTGCTACTAGATGAAAGAAAATTATCTGGCTATAAGACTTATGATGCTCATTTCATGCTACATTACTCTCTGCCACTACCAAAAAAAAGCATTCTTCCTGATCATGTTGCTATTGATTTGATCATTTGAGTTCCTTCTTTCGTCATTTATGCAAAAGGTTATCACAATGGAGAAAAGTGATTACTTCGAAGTTGAGATTATAGAAGCAATAAATTGATTGGAGCATATTTTTCCTCCTACATTTTTTAATATAATGATTTATTTAGCTAATGAGGAGAGATTAGGAGGTCCAGTTCAAAATCGATGGATGTATCCCCCGGAAAAAGATATGTGTACATTTAAATCACATGTATACAATAGAAATTATCCAGAAAGATCTATAGTAGAGGCATATCTAGTTTAAAAGTGTTTAACTTTATGCTCTAGATATTTGCATGGGGGTGTACATACCAGATTTAATAGAAGACCTTAAAATAATGATGAGTATGGCTCAGGTGATGCATAAACTTTCAATTTGTTCCCTAGAAAATGTTTTCCTTTAGGAGAAAAGAAAAATATAGCTACTGGTTTAGATAACAGGTGCATACTTACTGGCCAATTATGATCAAGTTTAGGAGTATATTAGGTACTTTAATCATTTATAGTATTTTCTTTTTATGAATAATTTTTAACTACTTGTATTTATTATTCTAATGAAAAATAATACTTATTGTGTAGAGAGCATAAACTTGAGGTTAATAGACAATCGGAAAGATCTAAATGAAGCAAGGCTAAGAATCATAGTCAAAACTTCTCTGAATGGTTTGAAACTCGTGCTTTGCAAGATGATGTTCCTGATATGATAAAAGAATTTTTAGATGACCAAATGCATTTGCTAAAAGATATTCTGGGTATCTCATTAATGGATATAGGTTCCATATTAGGCAGCATAATGAAAAGAGTAAAACACAAAATAGTGGTGTTACATTAGTTGCCTCAACCATAAGCTTTGCAAGCTTAAAGGAAAAAATCCAGTTCATGCAGATTTGACTTATTATGGTAGAATAGTTGATATACTTGAGTTGGACTATTATGGCCATTTTAAGGTTAGTTTATTCAAGCATGACTGGTATGAGGTTGAAAAAGATATTTATGGCCTTACTTACGTCTATTTCAATAAGAAGTGCTCTCGGGAAAAACCTTTTGTGTTAGCACCTCAAGTACACTAGTGCTTCTATGTGCAAGATCCATATGATCAAGATAGACATTATGTTATGAAAACTTCTCTGAGAGACCTATTAAATATAAGTGACCAAGTTGAGTCTAATACCTTATAAAGTTATGAAAATAAGCCTTTTAAATAATTTATGGGCCCATCTATACCGGATGATAATGGTGAAATTGTCTTAATAAGGAATGATATTATAGAAACAATTATTAATGTAGATGTCAAAGGATTTCTTGCTGAACAACTTGAAGTTGAGTATGACAATGAGTTTGAAGATATATATGAAGAAGAGTATGAAATGTAGTTTGCAGAGGATTCTGAAGAAGAGTCTGAAGACGACATTGATATTAATTTTGAGGATGAACCATGAATTTATTATTTTGTTAATGTCCCATAATGTTGGCTTACTCTTTCTGTTATTTGACTGTTTGCTGGTACAAAAACTTTTAGACATTTAATATGAAGAAACATTGAGAAGATTGACAATCTTTATGTATTTTTTTGGCTTCTTTATGTACATGATTATTATTTTGTTAATGACCCATAGTGATAGATTAATCTTTTTGTTATTTAGTTGTTTGCTAGTGAAAACACTCTTGGATGTTTAATATTTAGACACATGATATTATGACAATCTTTAAGTATTTTGTTGGATTCTTTCCTGAGCCTGATCATTATTATTAATGACCCTATAATGCTTACTTACTCTTAGCATGATGAAGTTATATATGTTAGTTAATGACCTTTTCTTGTTCTACCCTGCTCTGATGTTTCCTAAATGCCTGTTTTATTCTATTATTATTAGATAGTGGTCATTTGAAAGATAGCGGACCAACGAATTTCAAGGAAGCTCTGTGATACTAAATAGGTATACCTTCATTTATCCCTTTACTTATTTTCTTTCTCTGAAGGCTACTTAGATACAATATTTGAGGAAAATTAATATAATACTACCTGTCTTTAAGCTTTCTATCTATTCTTGATGGCTTCACACTTCTCAAATTCATGTAGCCTATCCCAACATTATTGGAATTAAGGAGTAGTTGTTGATCATTTATCTTACTGTCTTAAGGAGTTTCTAGTTGACTGGTGATACAAGATGATATAATACACTTGTTGTTTCTTCATTTGTTTTTTATGTTTCTTGTTATGTATTAGAAGCTACTCAATCCTTGAGCTTATTTTTGATGAATCTAAAATTTGTATACAATTTTTTTTCCTGATTTAGGAAAAAAAACAAGAAGTGTCTGTAGTTTTTAAATATCACCATTGAATAGTTTGTTTATTAGTATGAATAAGTACTTTTGTGTGCATCTCATGATAATAATATTTAGCCAGAGGACAACTTGTTAGGAATTGAGGAATAGTAAGTCTGCAAATCCCGTAGGTTGCAATGTTCTCTTCCATTTTGTATCTTCTTAGTCTGTTTTTGGTGTTGGCTGAAACTAGGAGCAATAGGTTGCATACTCTGACATTCTTAATATATATATATATATATATATATATATATATATATATATATATGTTATTTGTAAAGGTTTCTAATAGAAAATGTAATCCTAAGTGTTACATTTTGGTAGATGTTCTGTCAGTTATTAATTACTTTCTTTCATTTTGTGGTACGACTTCTTCATATATTTGTGGATCATCCTGTTCATCTTAGAAATTCATTACATAGAAATCATTGTCTTCCACTTGAATATGCAACCTTTGGAGTCTTTTTTTGTCAATAGCTTATCCTAGCTTGCTGTCCAAATAAAGAATTCATACTTGGAAAGCATCATCTTGTTCCATATTAAGTCTACCTCCTTTAGTATGATTAGATTTTATGGCATAACATTGTAACTACTTGTCACTGAGTATGCATCATTAGCAATAAGAGTGTACCTGTTGTTTTGATGCTAGTGAGTCATCTAAAGTTTGAGTGTATTTAATTTCTTCCAATACCAACTATTACCTGTTGGTGGAGTGTGTCATTAAGGTCCATTTCACAGTACCAAGGTTCCTTGGGGTTTAGTGGAATATCCTGTCATGTCCTATAAATGGTTTCCCTCTCATTGTAGATTCTGTTAATTCTCCCTTTCATTCTCACACTTGTAACTTAGTGATATTTACAAATGCACCAAGTATGTCATATAACAATTGTCATACCCTACACGTAGGTGCATTGTAGTGGGATAGTATTGGTTATGTATTTGACACGGTAACGATAAACATGATTACTTTCTTGTGTCAGTAGAAAAATATTTTTGTAGAGATCTCAAAGGACAAATATTACATTCTCCTATAGATAGAACTCACTATTCTAACTTCTTTCTCTATTATAACTCGTATAATATATGTATTTACATTTCTCTAAATCAGTGTGTAATGATACATTCATTTCTCTTAATCATATGGGCAATCAAGAAAATGAGAAAAAATACCATTTCTCATATTTTCTATATTTGTTATTTTAAAATTACTCCTTGTGGAATTCAAATCATGTGGATATCTTGTAAGTCAATTCTTGTGATAGCTTCTTCAAATCCTTTGCTAGTGCAGGCAACCTGCAGTAGAAGACTTCTTTTAATCACCTAAAACAGTGTTGTTAACCATCTATTAAACTCTTTCTTTTAGTTCTTTTTCCATTCCCTCTTCTGTTGAAAATGCAAAAAGTTACCAGGGAAGTGCCCTGCTGGTTCCTTCTTCCTTTTAAATGGTCATTATCATGAAGAAACTAAAATCGTTTCTGGTATCGGCTTGATCTAACTTCTTGAGTGTTATTTTCTTTCTGAAGTTTAAAAAGCACATTTTCATCTTATTTGTTATCCGACGTAGCTTCCTTCAAAAGATAAGTTATGATTTATAGTGGCATACTACTTCATCATGCATTAGTATTTTAGATCTATATTTTCTATCTTCATCTAGTCAAAAAGCATGTCATTCTTATTATTGGTATTGCTGCTGCATAATTAAGTTTTGCTTCATGCTTTTATTTGTTCGATTATATGTATTTGATTTGCTTCATGTATTATATGTATTATATGTATTTGATTTCTCCCTTCGGCTCCATTATGTGATAAATTCCATTGGATGGAAATTTGGATATATTGTAGGAGTGAGAAGTTAAAAAATATGTATGACGTAGCATCTCTTAGAACCATATGTGCTTATAGTTTATTAAAGTTTAGCATGTAGCATTTTCTTACCTACTGTGGAATATGGATATTTCAAAGCAATTTTGTTGAAACTTCCTTCCATTTGGGCCTTACAAAATGTGTCCTTACCTGCAGTAGAATTAGTTTAATTAGTTTTTTCATAAACTGGTAAGGCTGTATTCTTTAACATTAAGGTTATGCTAGCCACCTCCAAAACATAGTGGTAGTTACAATGTAATACCCCACAAAGTTCTCTTCTAGTCTGAGGCTTATAGCGTATCCAGCAAAGCAGAAAATCTGAGTTTAAAAGTTTCAGAAGTATCTTCCCAAGTATGAAATACTTTGAATCATATGTAATTTCCCTAATTTCTACTTTTATTCATGTAGAGCATTGAAAAAGCTTTCCATCGATACCAATTTCATCAAAATCCGACATCGGATGAAGAAGTTATGGCCATTTTACTGAGCGTTGTCGGAATCGCAGGTTCGACGGTCGATCTAACGGACCGCCAAGTCCTTGGTGGACCATCAAGTGTCCCGTCAGACCAAGGAAGTGGCATTATTTTTTGGTCATTATGTGACGGCCAAAGTGGTGGACCATCAGAAAGTTGATGGACCGTCAAGGGGCCTGTCATATCGAGGCAGAATGTCCCATTCCTGAACCCCGAGTGATGGACGATCTGCTGGACCATCAGATTTTTGATAGACCATCACTTCGATCGTCACTCCGAGGCAGGACATCCCAGTTTTGACACTTGACTGACGGACGACTTGGTGGACCATCAGTCCCTCTGACGGACCGTCAGGTCGACCGTCACAGACCCCGATTGGAATTTTTTAGACAAATTTTAAAGGGGTATTTTGGTCTTTTCCACATCCTCCCCCAGCTCTATAAATATCGAGCCAAGGGCCTTTAACTTCATTTTTCTCTCTTCCACCTAAAAATCAGGGTTTCTAAAATCAAAATACTCTCTTCTCCTTTCATAAAATTCAAGAGAGATCAAGAAGGATCTAGATAAATCAAGAACTCCTTTCAAGAGCTTTTAAGAAAAGAAATTTCCAGGTATGTAGATGTTGATTCTTGGGTCTCTTTCATCCAAGAAGCTCAGTACCATTTTTTTAAACTTAAGGATTTTATGTTTTGTGATATTCTATGATTTGTATGAGTTGAAGTTGATGTTACTTGTGTTGTTGAGTTTGGATTCATGATTGTTTGCAAGATTTATGGTCTTTGACCCTAGTATATGGAATTTATGTGATGTTGTGATGAGCTCTTTTGAATTTGGTGTCTATGTGAGATGTTCATGATATTAGGGTGTAGAAATGATTGAATAAGCGGAGTATGTACCCCATAGGTTGGACGAAAGGCTGAGGTGAAGCATAGAGGGGCATTGTAGTCTGTTAAAAGGGAAACCCAAACTTGTGGGCTAGTCCATGCACACCTAGTGTTTGATAAAATGACTTAGTGAGTGGAATGAGCCATAATAATATGAAATCCTCGAGTAGGTGTAGAATCAGACATGTCTAGTGGTTTTCGAAAGACTGTAGTGAGTAAGATGAGACGAAATAGCGGTAAATCTCCCAAGTGAGTGCGCTTTGGTTTATTTTAAGTTTTGATACATGCTAAGTGGTTAGCAAGAGAGTAATGACATGATAGTGAGAACTTTTCCCAAAATCTTATGATATCTAGATATATGTCGAGACCGATATAGGTGTGAAGTACTTGATGCAAGACTTTGTTGAATGGGGTATAATTTAATAGCATGTCTTTCTTAAGGTAGTTTGTGATGCTGAATCGATATTGATAACCCCCTAAATATTGGGAGCAATCCTTTGGTAATCATGATGGTGAATAGAGGTTTATATTTCCTAAATGATAGATGCAATGCCGTAAGGTTTGTGAAGGGGAAAGTATGTAATGATTCTGAAACGCTTAGAGTGACCCCTTAGTAGTTGTGATGATGAGTAGACGTTTGTGAATCCCTGGAAGCTTGAGGTGATGTTCTAATGATTGTGAAATTGAATATATGGCATGATTTCTGAGTTTCTTGTGAATATGCCTGAATGATGGTAATGATGCATGAATGCTTGTGATGCTTGAATGAATGATGATGCTTTACTTCTATGTTATTGAGTCCTAGGGGTATTTATACCCGAAAATAGAGCTGTTGTCTAGAGCCTATGCCAGTTTCTCGATAATTCCAACCAAGCCATGATTTTGAGAACTCAGTGAACTATAGAACTCTGTATCCTCGGACAAGTGCAAAGCTTAATAAAGCTCTGTAATCTCAGTTATCTCTATAATCTCTGTATCGCTAGTAATCTAGCCTCAGACCTGTACTCAGTCTAGTCCTAATGGAACTCAAGTGATTCAATTCTAATCTCAGAAATGATTCGAATAATCTAATCAAGCCATGTATCATCAGTCAGATACCGTGATTCGATATTGTTTCTATTAGATACGGAACCAAGTGATCTCAGCTTATTTCAGCCAGATCATTTGAGAAACATGATCATGCAAACCGATTCAGCTTTATTGTGTTCATTCTAAGGATTCAGTGAGAGTCTTTCAGTTGGAAGTAGAAACTAGCACTAAGCGAGGAAAGGGATGACGATTCCTCCCATCAGAGAGAGAGGTCGGAGTCATTAGTAGCAATCCCTGAACTCTAGAACTACGTAGCCAGCACAGGATACAGAAGTCCCCGTCAATAGAGGCTGTCACCGTCAGAGAGGTTGGCTATTATATTACCTCAGGTCGACTTCCTGTGAGGGTCATCCCATCAGAGAGGCTTGACCCAAGAGTGAGTTTTTACCCATGGTACGATATTGGCGCCCTTCCAGCTGGGGTTACAGGTTGGACCCCACCAATGGTAGGTCAGGGCATGTCAGTTAAGTGATTACTTCCCACAGTTGCAGTTTCAGTATCAATCTTTAGAAGTCAAAACCATGTGGTACAATTGTCTTATTCAGTAAGGAACTCAGATAGTTCTATTGATTCATGGACCATCCCGTCAGATAGGCTTGGCCTTATATACAGATACTTACTATTATATTTAAAGATCTCACATCAGATAGCCTTGATCTCCTTCTCAGAATTTGTTGAGTATTCTTGTTGTCGGATTCGGATATAATCCTATTTTCTTATCATTACTAAAGCTTCCAAAGTTATCTGTTAGAAAAGTTGAATCTCTAATTCTGTCAATTGAAAGTGGTAAGCTCAGAACTCAGCCTTTGATATAAGTATACTTAGATCCTCAGTTATAGTAGCAGATGAGTTAGTGGTTCAGTATCTCAGTGATGGTAGTGAGTTTAGCTCACAGTAAAACGGTATCCAAGGTCAAGTCTCTAGAGTTGTGATGATTATGAGTATGATTTATGCATTCTTGTATGTGTGCTTGTTTTCGTGCGGTATTCTCATGATCATTTAGGTTATACATATTTTGCATGCATGAGACCTTGCATTTAGCCTTACCCCATCTACATACTCGATACATTTTGTGCTGATGCATTTACGCTATGTTGTCTCATTTGACAACATAGGTTAGAGGCAAATGACCCAGAGTATCATCAGCAGATCAGTCCCAGTCAGCAGCAGTAGCTTGAGTCCTCTTCTTTCGAGGATGATTTTCAATTTTCTATTATTGTAATCAAAATTTTATTTACTTTCAGTTGACGGAATTAGTTGGGGACCTGTCCCATCAACTCCACAGTTCAGTCAGATTAGAGGCTTTTTAGACGGATGTATTGTATAGTATTCAATTTTATATTTTAAGTATTTATGGATGTGTTGAACCTTATGGCCACTTTCTGCATTTATTCCAGATATTATGCAGTATACAAGTACATGTATCAGTAAAGGGTTAGCTTGTGGTCTTTCGGGGTCATAAGCACCGTGTGACATCTCGAGATGGGATCTCAGGGCGTTAAATACAAGTTACCCATTAAGTCTACTATTTGATCAATATCTACTATAAACATTATTTACACCAAAAAAGTAAAGAGTACAATTCAATTCCATTTTACTTTATGAATTATCTTACTTAGTACTAGGTGGAAAATAGTTCACCTTAAGTTTGCTTGTCTCTATTCTGCGTTATAGTTGAAAACTTTTCAAAAATTTAACAGCTTTCAAATAAGATAAGTTTTTTCTAGCTAGGATATGGATGTCATTGTGCTAAGATGAAATTCATTACTTCTTTATATTTCTTTATTCTCTTCAAGAAGACTTGGTTGAGAGTAGTTGTGTATCATAACCGAGTGCTAGCCAAGATGTCAATACCATGTTTTGCATAGTTGAGTGCCTGGACCATAGTAATGAAAGTTGACCTGGCATCACCCTCTTCATAAACATTCATAAGATACTAATGCATCTCTTTTAGACCCTATTTCATTAAAATAATAATAATCATTAGAAAAGATATAGCTGAGCCAATTACTGTTAGATCATAATAGAATCCTTTATAAGATGATAAAGGGTGGGGAGGGGTGGGCACTTAAAATCTTGAAACAAATCTTTGTACATTACTTTGTGATATATCTCAGCCACTTCATTTATTACACCTTTAAAATAGTTGAACGTTCCAAGCTCTTGGTAGCCCAGTAAGAATGTGCACTTTTTGTCCTTAGTGATTTTTTTCCTGCTTGATGCCACACTTAAAGAGTAAATACTTGTCCAACTATCATCTGACGTGCTGGTTTCAGTATTTGAATCCTAAGGTAGAATTAAGGCATTACCTTTCAATTGACCTTATGTTTCCTTTACAGAAGATCATCTAGTAATTCTAAGTGTTACATTTTAGTAGATGTTCTATCTGTTATTACTTTCATTCATTATGAGGTTCATCTTCTTCTTATATTTGTGGATCATCCTGTTCATCCTAGAAATTCTAGATGTTGTGTCTCTTAGAACCTTGAAATGCAGGCCCAAGACTCTTTATGCTAATCACTTGTCAACTGAGGAATTAACTGCATTATCTCAATACAAGTTCATGGATACAATAGCTCAGGGATGTTCCATATTTTTGTTTTGTCATGCTTAAATTATACATGGATTTCATTTATGTATTTGATTTTGAAGGAAATGCAATAGTTGGAAGTGTATATGCAAGGGAAAGTTGTTTACAGTTAAAGGGTGATGATATTATAGCTCAGTTGTATCATTACTTAAAGTTGATGTCCCTTTGTATTTATTACCTTTCCAAAATTCTTGCTATATTGTTCGATCTATATCAATTGAGTGAAACTAATACTCTAACAGTGTTCCTATCCTATGTTGCCTCTATTTGCAGTTAGTAAGAATGAAGCAGGCAGAAACTCAAAAGAAAAAAGTTTTGAATACGAACAAAGCTCAAAGTCCTCTAAAAAATATGAATTCTGATACTCAATCCTCTAAAAAAATATGAATTCTGATACTCAATACCATTTAAGTGTTTAACTAATCAAGGGATATACGATTAAGAGAGACCAACTTGTAAAATAACTCAATGATAAAATTAGGAAAGCTCAGGAACCGATGACACATAAAAGAAAGAATCTTAAGGAGTCTATTTCACAACAAGAAAATAGTATATTGCCTGCTCACAAGTCAATGATCCAGTCATTCTTATTCTTAAGGGCAGAGATTAATACTTCACATATGGTCACTGAAAAAGGACAAAACAAATGATGGTTATTTTAACCTCAATTTAGAGAGCCCATTAAAAAGGGAGGAATTGGGTTACCTATGCATAACTTTATATTCCAAGGTGTTTCAAAGGTTGATGTTAATACTTAAGATATCATTGGAAGATCACAAGTTGAACAAGAGAAAAACATGCTATTAAAGAGCTAGAAAACCACAAACAGGTGAAGAGAAAGTAAGTCCTACCATCAAGTAGTCTTGATAAGTTTCTATAAAAAAAAAAGGGATACACGTAGGTGGTGAAAAAATTATGATATTCACATAACAGATGGTGTTAGAAATCTGCCCACTAAAGATCTAGATGAACATAATAAAGGATTGGATGATCCTGTGGAACAAGAAGAAATTAGTGAGTATGGGTGGTTAAATAGTGATGAGGATATGAACGTTGATTGTGGTACAAATGGTATGTCTTAAATCCTATAGTTTTATTACTCATTGTATTTGTTTCTTATTTCTTGGCTGTTACATCAATTTAGGGATGTCAGAGAAGACAAATATTTGAGGACAAACAATATGCAAGAAATTTTGATAAAAGAGAGGTGGTGACATTTGACTTAGGATAAGTAGTGGGACCAACTGACATGACAGTTTCTAATTTAAGCAACTTTATAGGAACAGTTTAAGCAACTTTATAGGAACAGTTGCAAGAAATCCCAGATTTATCACTTGATGTACACTAGTTGGCATGCTGTTCCAGATAAAACTAAAAAATGCATGTCGGATGATGTCAATGTAATAAAAATTAATATTTGATATTGTACATATATTATATTTATTACTAACCAAAGCTTAATATATTTATTTTGCATAGTCAAAATAACTGATTCTAAAGGAAGGACAAAAGTGGGTGATGGCTAGTCTTTGTGATGCTAGGAGGCAACACAATAAAGATGTTCTACAGAGATGTTTTGATAAAGAACATAATGCTAAAGGAATGGTAGCAAAACATCCCGATGACATTTCAGAAGTTCAATTGCATCTAGGGGCGGACCGATGTAGGATTTTGGGGTGCTCCGGCACCCACTAAACTCGATGCGGAATAGGTACAATTACATTAAAAAATATATGAAAATAGATTTAAAACATATAAAAGCACCCACTATAACAAAAAGTTGGTTGGGTGCACTGGAATTTTGGTTGATCTTAAGGTCTTTAGTTTTTAAAAATTTTAAGCACCCACTATCCTTAAATCCTTGGTCCGCCATTGATTATACGGTTGATCAAGTATTGGAAGCTTCCAGATGGTCGAGTGAGATTAAAATAATACATATGTACTCTCTACATATTTTGCATATTTGATTTATGTTCTCTTTTTTAGGTCTTGAGCGAGGTAAATTCTCAAAATAGAAAAAAATAATAGTGGTGATATCGAATGGGACTTATTAAGTTTGCATGAGTACGCATGGCATTGGTAATATTTAGTAGACACTTCTTAAAAAATCTATTTTTCAATTTTTTTACTTTGTCATCATATTGATATATGTTTTTACTTTAATTTGATATAATCTGTAGCGTGTGACCAAACAAAATAATGAGGAACATCAAAGGATGACATATTTGTTTCAACTCATACAATGAAGGAAAAAGAAGTTCCGACAGATACCCAAATTGTAATAGTAAGTCATTTTGTGTTATATTCTTCTTTACTGAATAATTTCTTTCTTTCTTTGTGTGGAACAGAGTGTAGGGCATTAATGATAAGTCATTAATGATTTCTTGGGTGATACTAGAAAGACTTACTTCTTCGATTTGTTATGTTTGAGCATAAGTCATCTGGCCTTAAATTTAAAGTATTAGAGATGCCCGTTGGTAGTATTATTAACTGAAACTTAACAAATATGTTGTTGGAACTGAAATTCTACCTTGTCTGTAGATGAATCTTCTCCTTGTGCCTTATTTTTTTTGCTTTCATTTTTGCTTCCTTTGTTGAAAGGTTAAGTTTCAGTATTAATATAGACATTATTTTATTACATAGACTATATTTGAGTGGGTTGTGACAGCTAGAAATATTTTTCCATGATTTAGCTATTATAGTAGTTGAACTCATGTCTGCAAATCTGACTAGATGTTTATATCTGCAAATCTAAGTATATGTTTAATATCTGTAAATCTGAGTATGCTTGGTGTATGAAATGGATACAGTACTTTACATTATATGATTGTTACTGTACAACAAGATTTTAATATCGACAAGAGTAGTATATTGATGTAACTATTCTTAGTCCCATTAGTGAAGTGGTCTATTTCTATCATTATTCATGGTCCAAAGCATGGCCACGAGACAATCTTCTTTATGGTTAAATAGAATATCCTCATCTTCCTCTAGGAAAGGATACGTTGCAACAATGATTCTAACTTTTCTGTCTAGCCTTTCATGAATATGTACAAATTTCTACAACAAACTTGTGTTGATTTATGGTCCCCAACATAGAGAAAAATATTCGCCTAATGGTATCCAAGGACTGAGATCACTATGTCTTTGTCAAAGATTGAGATCACTATGCATTTGTGTAAGCTATAGGTCATAATTTTTGGACATAGAATTGGTCACTAATACTTGCATTAGGGTATCCTACCTAAATTGCCTTAAGATCTAACCCTTCCCTGGGCCAAAACCTACATGAACGAGTGGATGCTTCAAGCACCGACCCGCTCTATCCAAAGAATCAGCTCATAGTTATCATTAGGAGCATACAAATTACAGATGGTGAGACCTTCAACAAATTGTAATAAGAACTACTTGCACATTTCAATAAGAACTGAGAAGATTGATAATCAATTTTATTACGCTGAAAATACTTTCTGTTCGATAACAATAAGACAATCTGATGGGCTTGCTGCTATTGCCGCTAAATTTAGGTTTGATTAGCATTTTTAGTTGTATTTTTCTTACTTTAGCCTTTAATGGTGAAATTTTTTAATTTTTTATCTAGAGGTACGTAGCTGTACTCATTTGTAGTAGTAGGGTTGAGGAAAGTTTTAATCTTTGCTTCTGTGGGTTGTTGTACTTGTTTGTGAATGTAGTAGTGTGATCTTATCGACAAAGACAATTTCTTCATCTTGTTATTCCTTTTATCTTGTGTTTACCCATTCCATTAGTAAATAGAAAAAATTGTACAAACTCGACTACTCTATAGTAGAACAAGTGACCTTCCTATTATTTGTACACAATTATCTCAACTAATTGAAGCTTGAAATAAAGAGAACGAAGACCTAACTCCTATAAGGTGAAGCTGGGGAGCAGTGAGAGATTTGATCTTCTGAAACATTATTTTTCTCGTTAAAATGGCATTTACTGGCGAAGTGCCACAAATACTAGTAAGACAAACTCTACATTAGGAATTCCTTTAAGCATATGACAAGATGAAGGCTGATTTGGTAAAATAAACACCTAATAATATTTTTTAAAGAGAGTTTCAAGTCAATAAAGGCCAACAATTTTGAAATAGAGAGAGTATTAATTGTTAGCTTTCTGTTAATTTCATTTTGTTATTATAAGGGGATGAAAGTCATGTAAGAAATTTTAGATAATCCTAATAGCTGCAAGTTTAATTCCAAGCAAATCATAAATTATTTGATCTGTGAGCTCATTAGTTTTTGGTAATGTCCATGTATCAATGTAATACTTGTAAAAAGATTTATTATCTCGACTCGTGAAGAACAACATAGTCTCAACACAAGTATAATATATCATTAGATTCTTATTGTCCGGTATCAAGAATTTCATCTTGATGCGAGGACTTATTTCATCCTATTTTAAATTTTTGTGATTGTTTAACACCAAGGTATGGAGCTCTCATCTTTAACTCAGCATCCCTGATGTCTCCCAAAAACTAACCTCCAAAGAAGTATGTTACGGTAGATTTTTTGGAGGACCAGGGCAAAAACAAGTTCATTGGAGTCTAAACAGGAAGGTGAATTAGTGTAAACCAAAAAGTATAGGTTTATTCAGGCTCCAAATTGGGGTCAAGTGACTTATATATCATTATCTTAGATACATTGACTTAGGTTATTTTTCAGATATGATGTGGGTTTTATATGTTTTTCAGGGAAACCAGGTTGAAAGTGGTGTTGAAATAAAAAGGAGAAAAGAAATTGATGAAAAGTTGAAGTACTGGTCAAGCTACGAGTTGTTAAGTTACCTCACGACTCGTAGTCAAACTTTTAATGACAACAGTGGGGATATTAAGTTCCCAGAATTGAATTCATAGATGGCTACGAGTCACAATGGCAAACTATGACTCGTAGTGTAAAGCCGTAGTGAGAACCGTCTGCAAAGTCCTGAAGATTGATACTCCAAAGGTAACGAGTGAAGGCCACGAGTCATATGCTGTGCCGAAAGTCAAATATAATAACCCAAACAAGGTTGGGGTCGATCCCACAGGAAGTATGTGGAACAGTCTCTTAAACTTGACAAAATTCATGAATAGTATTGAAAAGTAAATGAGGGGATTTTAAATTCAACAGTAACAACTAGACGAACTTAAATTCTTGTATTTGTAAATAACAGAAGACGAACACAAGGGCTATGTTACCATAGCTTCTCAACTCCGTAACTTTTTAGTGTTTTATCCACCTAACCCAATGCTCTGCATGAAAAGTTGACAAGCTATGTATTATTAGCTATCTTATGAACATGTTAATAATTCTCACCCTTCACCTTGTAAGTCTTAGGGTGTCACTTTTCTGTCCCTTGTCTATAACCTTAGTACAACTATCACCTTTTGAGTCTTGAGTTTATTAGACGATGGTTGATAGCCTCGATTTACTGTTGCAAACTCCTATTCCCAATCCCAAAATCCCTTGTGAGGACGTTATCGAATACAGGCAATTCCTAACTTTTTGCAGTAACTTAGGGTACGATTTATATGAAGAAGATTGCAATACCCACAGCTACAATAAAATAGTTGAATCTCCCACTTTCCTTAGATAGTTAATCCATCAGGGTTCCCACAACCCTAGTCAAAGAAATTAGCCGCTCATGTTTATGCAATAATCCATGCCAATCCATAAGAAAACATGTAATTAATTGCACAATAGTGAAAGAGTAAAATCCAAAATCTCCAATTGAAAATGAAACCCAAAACCTCAAGAACAGTATTATCAATGATCAAAGTATGTGAAAGTATGAAGGAAATTATATAAAGTACGTAACTTTATAAAGAGATAACACTAGCGTATTTATAGTGTCTCAAAATAACAAAGAAAACCTATCCAAATCAAATTAGGAAAACTCTGTCGGCAGTGGTTACGCCTCTGGCAACAAGTCATTATATCTTGCTATGAATCACTTCCTTCTATCATATATTTCTTCAGGCTTTAGTGTTTATGACTCATAATGTCACCATTGGAGTCGTATACTACTAATTGTAGTCACATCAGTAGCTTTTCCTCTTAAGGGCACTTCAGTATGTTGTCTTTACGACTTCTTGCCACGAGTCGTAGTTATTCCGTATGACTCGTGTCCTTCACTCTTTACCACTGGATTATTAACCTTCAGGACTTTGCACACTGTTCTTACTACAATTTTACACTATGATTTCTACTCTGCCATTGCAACTTGTAGCCTTCTATGACTTCAATTTGGGAACTTAATTTGCTCATTGTTATCATTATGAGTCTGGCTATGAGTCATAAAGTGACTTAACAAATTATAGCTTAACCAGTACTTTAACTTTAAATCACTTCATTTCTCCTTTTTATTTCAACACCGCTTCCGACTTAGTTTTCCTGCAAATCACAATAAACACACATTATATCCAACCAAAAGACCTAAGTCAATGCATAATTTCACCGTATTAAGCATCAAATGTGCCATGTTTACATAGAACATCAACACCCTCAACTTAGAATGTTTGCATGTCCTCAGGCAAAACATAAAACAAAAACACAAATGATGCTTAACTAGGAAAATCCTGAGATACCTTTGGCAGTCGACTTATCACTATTTTCTAAAATCACATTATTCCCCTCCTAATTTTAACTTTTCAAGAACCCAACTTTGTATATTGATTTGATATAATGATGTGACACACAAGAAGAAAATAATGGCATTACATTAGCAACAAATAACTAGGCATGACTACAAGTTCCACTACCCGAATAGATAAGTAATCTAACAACGCAAATCATGTACCCTTTCAGTCAAATAAATCCCTATCACACAGTTAGATCAACATATTCATATAGGGATAATCAAAAGATGCTCCCTCTCACAAAGAAATTCCAATCGGTGTACATAGAATGCGATAGGCTTACCCATATGTTCTTTACTTGAGTTTTTGGACAGTCGGTTTAGGATCACTATAGGACTTTGTTTGGCTTGTAACATAGGTTTGTGGCTGGTATGGTACATTTGAGGATTTATAGTGGCTTGTCCTACTTGGCACTATGATTTCTTTGGGGTCCATTCTTTTGCAACTTTTCTTTTAATCCACTCTTATTTCTCCCTTTTAGTCTTTTCAACTTATTCAGACTGGTGCGGTCTTTTATTATTTTATTTTTCTCATTTTTTACATAATTTTTTTTTCTATTTTCTTTTTTTTTTCACACTTTTCTCATTTTTATTCTTTTTTCATCAAACCAAACCTTTTTTCTTTTTTATTCACACCCTTTCTTCATACCCACTTTATACTGGGCACCTCTATAATAGCCACCCTCAACTTAGGTGATTTGCCTGAGTTGAGGTGCACAATGTTCAAGAAGGACCCAGGACAAAACAGGTTTATTGCAGTCTAAACAGAAAGGTGAATCGGTGTAAACCAAAAAGTATAGGTCTATTCAGTCTCAAAATTGGAGTCAAGTGACTCATATATCATTTGGTTGGGCAATTCAGGCTAAAGTAGACAAATTACAAAAATGACCTATGATCATCTCCAACCTGACCACCCTAGAACCCATGCAAGAGCAACTAGGCAAGTTCTAGATTCCACACACACTGGGAACTAGGTAACGCATCACTCACAAGTTATATAGGGCCACATTGCTAGTTACTACCTATCCAATTCATGGAATTGTTTGCCATAGTTGTTTCATCCATAACTAGATTTATAGCAGTCCCACACTTACACATATCACACAACTATCAAAATTTTATGAGGGGTACTGATTTTTCAAACAGTTTCAACAAATTTAGCATAATCATTCAAAACATGTCTACTACCTTAGGTACAAAATTTCTTCCTAATTGAGTATCACACATCACAAAACAAAAAAAAACATAACAAAAACACATATTTAAACTAGACATACTAGTTTTGCATTCAAACCATAGTCAACGGGAAAAAAAACAAAACAATAACAACCTACGGTAGCTATGCGGTATACCTTTATCCCCAAATATTACCTATGCACTGTCCCAGTGCATCTACTAATGTAAAACAAGGGGGAGATATATACCTGGGTGCCCTGGGCACCATTTCAGACATCATCAACACGTGGGACCTCAGACCAAATCCCATCCTCAACATTGGTGGTCTAGTGGTGGGTGGGACTTTCATATAAGCAGTGGCACCAATTATAGATAGTGCACTTAATGGTAACTCTGATGGAAGAGCTACACTACTTCTTAGATCAGTAACATCAGCATGTATGGAACCACCGGCTCCTATCTCCATCTCACAGACCATAGTCTCTTAGTCCCTCTCACTCTGCAAACTCTCTCTTATTGCAATCTCAACCTCTTCTTTTTTGGTTCTCTATCTCTTTCTTATTTTATTCTTTTTTCTTTTCTTACCTTCTTCATCAACTTCAATATTACCCGTAGGGGTCGAATCATTAACAACCTAGATATTCTCTACTTCCATATCATCCCTGTGAGTATCTTCAACAATGGGCATTGAGAGGATGGGTCTATTATATAGGCCATCAACTGACCTCTACTGTGCGGCTAACTTGTCCTGTACCTCTTCCAGTTTTGGGGACTCAATACCCTCAAGATGTTGAGTAATGTATTGCTCAAACCCATTGAACGTAGTTTTCATTATCCTCATCTCCTCACTAAGCCTCCTCTTGACCCGTGGTTTTACTCCTTCCCCATTTGTCACACTTTTATCTCCATAATGCTTAACCTCATTATGACCTTATTAAAAAATGACTGTAATACTAATACATAGCTGGATGGAACAAACCTGACTATGGATGATCGTGGTACCGCAGTCGGTGATGGAGTGGTAGTGCAGGAGGTACCTGCTACATCAGAAGCCTGAGGCTCAAACTTACCAGTCATAGTAGTGGCATAACCCTTTTTAGTGTCTACTCTCTACCCTTCGGCCTCATATGCATCACTAACCATCTTAGATGCTAACTTGGTCATCTTAGAGATTGAGTATGTAACATCTCTGATCAAACCTAAATTAGTCTTGGTCCTCGACCTTCAGAATCGATCAATGTTTGGGAGCTTTGGCACTCCAGCCTCCAAAAAAATTTTAGTCAACAAAAAAATGAAGGCTAACACTGTATCAATGCAAGTAGACCTATCCCTGATCTCATGATCTATCCACTTGGCTACATCGATCTCGTAGCCTGACATTATACCTTTTACAATGCTGCTTTGTTGGAACCCATAATATTGTCTGATAAACTAGGACTCAACCTGTGTCTAACCAGGGTCCACCAAGCCTTGTCCTAAAAGTTCAGGCTGTTCTTCTTGATTGATGATGATCCTTCAATTTCACCAACGACCCATGGGGCCTCCTTCTAAGATGAAGCAATAATTTTGGCCATCCACCAGAACCGAACACGATTATCTTTTGAATCTATCTGTTTTACCTTTACTTTCTTTATCTCATCTACTTGAACGTCTAATTCTATGGTGTTGGATGAAATTATAAATTCTAGCCCATTAATATCCAGGAGATTGTCTGAGCTAAGACGTTCACTCGAACACCTCGAATCATCAACTCTGATATTAAGTCACATCCTTCCATAAGTTTTCTTGTGGATTTTGCCTTTTTAACTCTATTTGCTATGCTTCATAAAACTCATGTACCATCACTTCACTATACTAGCCCGGTATTATAGTCATCCACTCAAACTTGTATTACTTTAACTGGGCATCAAATATAGGCATCCAAGACATGCCTATAGTGTTCAACTATCTCTCCAGATAAATATTTTCTAGGGGCTTTTTGATTGAAGGGTTTATGGTACAACCTATTTCATGTAGTGCCTGTATTTTGGGGTACCCTCACCATTCAATGATGGACATCAGAGCAGACTCGATAGAGAATAGAGTGGGGCTACTTATGGTGGTGGTATTTCTCTAACTTAACTGCCACTTTTCTCACTACTGTCTTCTCCCGATGCAGACCCATTGTCAACCTCATTGTCTCCGTTATTTTTATCTTTCTCGAACCCTAATTCTTCCTCATCAACATCCTCACCATTTTCTTCATCATCATCATCTTTCTCATCGAAGGATAATGGTGAATGGGGGTGGTGAGATGCTGGGGTTCTTCATCCTCGGTGTAGCCTAAGGTGTGTATGCTTCTATGAAAGTGATTTCTTACCCTAAGGTCATTGTTTCCTTGGCTCCACCCGCCCCTTTACTGGGTATTCTTCAAGATCACCGCTTGACTCATTGGTATATTTATTTCTGAGCTAATAGGTAGACTTTGGGGCAGGCTTATTTTGAGTGTTCTTCTTCAGTGTCATCTTCTTTGATGAATCACCTATTAATACCTGTTGAGTAATACCAATAAGTTAGTCCTAAGGAAAGGAAAGAAAAATAAAAAAAAAAGGTGTTAGTGTGGCAAGGTTTGGGCATACTACGACTTATGAGTGTGAGACGTTACCACTGGTTGTGAGACGTAGTAAGACTCGTAGGGTGTAAGGTTTCCTACTCAGTACTTACTGGTTAGGCAATGAGTCCCCGTAACGAGTCATACTATTAGACTACGACTTATTACCAACATTCATTATCTGACCAGAAATACTTTTCTGGTGCAATGCCCCTCCCGACTACGAGTTGTATAGTGTAAATATGACTTATTGTGATTAGTCGTAATGTTAAGAGAATCTACACTTTTCTAATCATCCGTGTTACCACTAGTTACTAGTCCCGTAACAACTCGTTAAGTACCTTATGAGTCATTAAGAGTCTCGTTGCCACTTAACATGAAGGATTAGAGTATTTGGTTCCCCCTTCATTCCCAACACACAATATACATTTTTAACAATACCAAGCATCTCTAATTAATCCATTTTAACAAACTCTAGTCCACATTAGGTCATTTACTCCTATTATCACTTTTATTTTACAAATTTCTCTGGAATGGGGCTAGTCTACTTATATGAGTACGTATTTTGAACATAAAGACCAAGAAACTAGTTCACATGGATGCATCACTTCAATACTTAAGAATTTAAACTCTATATACTTACTTGATGCTTGTCTATAATTCTTTTTAAATGTACTTTAGCAAATTTCGAGCCCTACCCTTTTGAGACTGTTCAATTTATGGGAAATTTTATTGCACTTTATGATGGAATAACGTTAGAGTGTGGTTTGAGTGGATTTTGAAGCCACGGACAATAGAGGAAGTCGTTAGTTTTGAATGATTGGAATACCAATCACTTGGCCCTTTGACATTGCTAATTTCACTATGTAATATTGGGCTGGGTTAACCCGCTAGGTCTGCAGTGTCGTTCCTGGTAATGAATTGTTGTAACAACTTGTAACTAGTGACTACAGTTCTTAGACTCCCCTTGTTAGGAATGGAACCTTACCTGGGTCTCCATTCATTACGACTCAAGGTAACGAGTCATAGTCACTAACTACGACTTATTCTATGAGTCGTAATGACTCCAGAAACCAAATACCTAAGAGATGTCTGAGTTATAGTACCTTGTGACTCTTGCTTATGAGTCATTAAGTGTGGATATGACTCGTTAAGAGAGTCGTCAGGCCTGGAACCAGAAAATTTTCTAGTCTTTTTCTGCAATTTTCAGCTCTACTCATTGATCACATAAGTTAACCTAATTACAAAACGTGGGTTGACTCCCACACAGTGTCTAATTTAACGTGCGACATGACTCAATTGCCTTGGTTACTTAGACTTCACCAAGGCTCACATTATCAATCACCTTTACTTCCTCAGTGGTGCCCATATAGTGCTTTACCCTTTGCCCATTCACTTTGAAAGGGGCTTCACTATCACTCTTTAATTGTACAGCACC
Source organism: Capsicum annuum (assembly GCF_002878395.1). NCBI lineage: Eukaryota > Viridiplantae > Streptophyta > Magnoliopsida > Solanales > Solanaceae > Capsicum > Capsicum annuum. The sequence continues at coordinate 73,717,163 of NC_061118.1, read as the reverse complement.
ATATGGGAACACCCTAACTATAGTAAATGACCCATACCATCTAGACTTCAACTTTCCTGGAAACAAGCGAAGTCTTGAATTTTACAATAACACCTGATCCCTGGGTTCAATTACTCTTTTCTTAATTTTTTGATCATGATGCAACTTTATTTCTCCTTGTATAGTGCAGACCTATCATAAGATCGAAGTCAAAATTCATCCAACTCATTCACTTTGCTCATCCTCATCTTTGCTACATCATACCACTCAAATTCAGCTTCTTCAACGCCCATAATTCCTTGTGCTCAAGTTCAACAGGCAAGTGGCATGCTTTACCAAACACTAGTTGATATGGTGAAGCACCTATTGGGGGTTTATAAGCTTTTCGGTAGGACCATAACACATCATCTAACTTTCTTGACCAATCAGTCCTATTAGCATTCATAATCTTCACAAAAATAGACATGATCTCTCTATTGGAGACCTTAACCTGTCTGCTTGTCTGAGGGTGATAAGGTGTTGCTACCTTATGCTTTACTCCATATTTCTTTAGAAGACTCTTGAACAAGCGATTGTAGAAATGTGACCCACCATCACTAATTATTGCACGTAGAGTACCAAATCAAGAAAAGATATGCTTTTTCATGAATGCGGTGATACTTCTACCTTTGTAATTAGGGAGCACTACTGCTTCTACCTATTTGGACAAATAGTCAACCGCAACCAAGATATACCTCATGCCATAGAAGCTCACAAACAACCCCATTAAGTCTACACCCACACATCAAATAACTCCAGCTCTAAAATAAGGGTCATAGGGAGTTTATGGCACCTTAAAATATTGCCTTTACACTGGCATTGAACACAGGCTATAGCAAAGTAGTGAGCATCTTTGTACATTTTTGGCAAGCAGTACCCACTCTACAAGATCTTATGAGCTGTGTGGGTTCTTCCATGGTGATCCTAACTGGTGAAGCATGACAAGCCTCAAGAATGCTCATCATCTTCACTTCAGGGATGCATCTAGGAATCATACCATCCGCACAAATTTTGAATAAATAAGGCTCATACCAGAAGAATTTTCTTACCTCATGAATAATTCTCTTTCGTTGTTGAAAGTATAAGTCTTATGGAACAAGATCACTTGCCAAGTAATTGGTAAAATCAACAAACCAGGGAATTAGTCTTACAATGCTGCGAAAAACTGCCCATATGGAAAAGTATCATTGATTTCAAGACCATCCCCAATTTTCTGCATTGCTTCTTCTTTAATTCTGTACAAGTGATATACAACCTAATTTTTTGTGCCTTTCTAATCCTTCACCTCAAAATCAAACTCTTGTTGGAAGAGAACCCACCGGATCAATCTTGGTTTTCCATCTTTCTTTGCCATTAGGTATCAGATAGGGCCAAAACTTTTTAAAGAAAAAAACCACTGCTAGCAATTCTTGCTAAGTAACAATATAATTCTTTTGAGAAGGGTTTAATGCCTTACTAGAATAGTACACAGGGTAAAGTATCTTTTCTCACCTTTGGCCTAGGACAACACCTAGGGACACACCGCTTGCATCACATATAATCTCAAACGGTAGGGACTAGTCAGGGGACACTATAGTAGGGACTAACAGTAACCGCTCTTTCAAGCACTCAAAAGCTTTTAAACACGCCTCATCAAAATCAAAATTCACCTCTTTCTCAATAATCTTACAAAGAGGATTTGCAATCTTTGAGAAATCCTTGATGAATCGCCAGTGAAAGCCAGCATGGCCTAAAAAGCTACAAATTCTGTTCACCAAGACTGGTGGTGGAAGCTTCTTAGTTACCTCTATTTGTACCTTATCCATCTCTATTTCCCATTTTGAGATCTTGTGCCCAAGAATAATTTCTTCTTTTACCATAAAATAACACTTTTCCTAATTGAGTACCAAGTTACATTCTTTACATTAATGTAGAGCATTGGCCAAGTAGACTAAACATTCATCAAAGCAATCACCAACCACAAAAAAATCATCCATAAACACTTCAATGGTTTCTTCCACCATATTAGAGAATATCGACATCATGCATCTCTGAAATGTGGCGGGAGCCTTGCATAACCCAAACAACATCCTTTTAAATGAAAAAGTTCCATAAAGGTAGGTAAAAGTTGTCTTTTCTTGATCTCTAGGAGCAATCTTGATCTTATTATAACCCAATAGCCATCCCTAAAACAATACCTGACCCTTCTGGTAAGTTTATCCAATATCTAGTCTATAAAGGGCATTGGGAAATGGTCCTTTTGTGTCCATGTGTTTAGCTTTTGGTAGTCCATACACACTCTCCAATGTGTGACTGGTCTTATTGGCACGAGCTTATTCTACTTATTTGGAACGATAGTAATTCCACCTTTCTTTAGGATACACTGAACAGGGCTGACCCACTTGCTATCTACAATAGGGTAAACCACACCAGCTTCCAACCACTTGATGATATCTTTCTTTACCACCTCTTGCATAGAAGGCTTTAGACAATGCTAGTGCTCTATACTAGGAATGTAGTATGGCTTAAGCTGGATCTTGTAAGTACAAATGCCTAGTGGAATACCCATAATATCTGCAATGGTCCACCCTATGGGTCTCTTGAACCTCTGCAACACTAATACTAATACCTGTACCTCTGTCTCAACCAAGTTAGATTCAATAATCATTGGCAAGGTGTTTACAGTCCTTAAAAATACATAGCACAAATAAGATGGGAGGGCCTTCAACTCCAAGGCCGGTGGCTACTCAATTGACAGATGAGCGGGAGGTGTGGTTCTATTTCTTAGATCCAGATTAAGCTTATTTGGAAAATAAGTATAAGAACCTCTCCCATATATATCACCTACAATCTTATCATATTCCTTAATTCAATCACTATCTAAATTTATAATCATTGCTGCTAATGCTGCAATACCCAGCCTCTCCTCAACTGGAATAGTTACTATAGTAACCTCATCATCAATAGTGTCTATCACTGAGAGAACTCTCATATCATCTGGCTGCCACGTCGACTGGCATACATTGAAGATTACCTGTTCATCATTGAGTCTGAACCTCATCTGTCCCAAATCCATATCAATTAATACCTTACCTATAGCTAGGAAGGGTCTGCCCAAGATAATAGGGACTTGGAAGCCTACTTCACAATCAAATATCATGAAATTGGCTTGAAAAATGAAGGATGCCACCTTTACCAACACAACACAAATAACACGGACTAGATTTTTCATGGTCTGGTCAGCCATCAATAATCTCATTGATGTTGGTTTGGGTGATCCCAACCCCAACTACTTAACCACAACTAGCAGCATAAGATTAATATTAGCTCCTAGATTATATAAAACCCAAGCGAAGTTAAGGACCCAATGGTGCATGGAATGGTGAAGGCTCTAGGATCCTCTTTCTTCTCTACCAATGATCTAGAGGCAACAACACTGCAATAATGCACACTGTTAGTAGGCTCATAGCTCATTGTCTATTTTCTAGTGTCCAGATCTTTTATGAATTTATCATAACCATGTATCTGCTCCAATGCCTCTACATGTGGAATATTTACAAACAACTCCTTCAATATTGATAGGAACTACTAATATTTACCTTCTTACTGCTTCTTTTTTAGTCTTTAAGAAAAAGAAGGGTGAGGTCTTGTTATAATCTTCAGAACAAATTCATTAACCTTACTCTAGCCCATATCCTTCATAGCACTACACTCAATACTTTGTCATTTTCCAGCTTCAACTTTCAGTGCTTCCTCAATATCAACATTAATATCATCATTCTTAGAATCAAACCCAGTGGGTACTTGAGGATCCATGGTGGTCTTATCACTCCGAGTGGTAATGTCATAATAATGACTATCATTTTTCAGATTTTTTACTATATTGCTTGGAAGAGTGCCAGGATGCCTCTGATTTAATGTGGCCGACATCTGGCCAAACTGTTGCTCCAGTTGTTTTGTCACAGTAACACGCGACTAAAATTTCTAATTCAACCCTGATATATCTGCCATAATCTCTTTAAGGAAGATCCCTTGAATATCTTGGCCTTTTATTAATTTTAATAACATTATTTTCATTCTCGACTTTGTATCTCGACTGCCTGATGGAACATATCGGTCACTTTTCTCTTTATAGTCATCTTTGCACCTCTAATTACTTATATCTCGTTACCTGTCACCATAATAGTTTCGACCTTATTTTTCTTTCCTTTTGGCTTAGAAACCCACTACTTTACGATCTATATACTTTTCTTCCTCATCTGTATCAGACTTATAAGATCTAGAAATAGATCCTTGTGCCCCCACTACGTTCATTTTTCAGTAGTCATTACTACAAATTATTTTGTAAGCAGCCAAATATCTATTCTGAGATGTGCTACTTCTTGTGTTACTGAATCATTACTAGCTCTGTAGTCACTAGCACCACTAACAACATACATACCAACACCTCTATCCGCTTCTCAAGTGTGCCATTCTTGATTAGTGACAAAGATCTTATCTAACATTTCCTGAGCCACATCTCAACGCAGGCGCATAAATACACCTCTAGATATAGTTTCATCCATAGACCTAGAGCTTATATTCAGGGATCTGTAGAATATCTCCAGCAAATTAGACACGAGAATCTGGTGGTTAGGTATCATGCTTAACTTCTTTTTAAACCAAAACCAAGCCTCATACATGGACTCTGCAGGCAACTGTCGGAAGTTATAAATCTCATCTTTCAGCTATAGCATCTTGGCAGGTGGAAAGAAGCAATTGAATAACTTTTTCCAAAACTCGTTCCAAGTTTGATTGCCTCTAGGGAGTTCTCTCAACCACAATGATGCTTCTTCGGCCAACGAGAATAGGAACAATCTCAATCTCATCACTTCTTGATCTATCCCAGGAATAGTAAATAAAGTGCAAATCCTAGTGAAATTAGCAAGATATATGTTCATATTATCTATTGGCAACCCCAAAAATACACCCTTTAAATTCAACAATTAAATCATAGCACTAGTACTATCAAACTTTACATTAGGGGTTAGAGCAGGCAGAATAATGGATCCTGTCTCAGCAGGCTCAACATATCTCATATCTTTATCTTCATCATATGGCGGTAGATACTAATAGGATGGAATCACTCAAGATCTTCCACTTCGCACTCTATCATAATCACCATTGAGTGGTGCTCGATAACCAACTGGTCTTGGCCTGGCTAGCTCTTCCTGCCGGCCAACCAGGCTTCCTCAGCTGCTTTTCTCTATTATTCAGCTACCTTGGCTAACATCAACTTTGTCTATCTATTAGTAATATTTTATGGATCATCTAGAGTAGGCAGAGGTATAGCAAGAGGATCATTTCGAACTACTACTGGAACACTATAGTGAACATGTTTCATCATCCTTCTTGGTGATTACAAAATTCTCTCTGGTTCTGGATCAATGGAGAATAAAGGATTTCCTTAACTCCTCATTCTAGGCATAAAACAACTTATATCCCACTAAGAACAAAACATAAAATCTGTGAACTTCACCAACTTTAATCAATAATTCAACATTGTAAATTCACCGGCAACAATGCTAACATTTGATATTGCTAAAAAACTAACCTCCAAAAAAGTATGTTGTGGCTGATGTCAAATATAGTAAACCAAATAAGGTTGGGTTAGATCCCATAGGGAGTAAACTTTCTCTCAAACTTGACCAAATTCATGAGCAGTGCAGAAGGGTAAATAGATGGATTTTAAAGTCAACAGTAACAAGTAGCCAAAGAACAATATTACCAATGATCAAAGTATGTAAAGTACGAAGAAAATTATAAAAAATACATAACTTTATAAAGAGATAACCCTAGGGTATTTATAGTGGCTTAAAATAACAAAGCAAATCTATCCAAATCACATTAGGAAAACTCTATCAGTAATGGTTATGCCTCTGGAAATGAGTCATGATGTCTAAATATAAATCATTTCCTATTGTCATATCTTTCTTTAGGCTTCAGTGGTTACGAATCGTAATGTCACTATATGAGTCGTATACTGCTAATTGTAGTAACTCCTGTAGCTTTTCCTTTTTAGGGCACTTGCGTTTGTCATTTATACGATTTTTTACCATGATTTATCGTTAATCCTTATGACTCGTGGACTTCACTCATTACCACTGGAGCATCAATCTTCAGGACTTTGCACATTGTTCTCACTATGGCTTTGCACTACGAGCCGTAGTCTGCTATTGTGACTCGTATCCTTCTATGACTTCAATTATGGAAACTTAATTTTCTCACTGTTATCATTATGAGTTAGGCTACGAGTCTCAAGGTAACTTAACGACTCGTAGCTTAACTAGTACTTCAAATTTTTATCACTTTATTTTCTTATTTTTGTTTCAACACCACTTTCGACCTAGCTTTCCTTTCAAAACACATAAAACTCACATCATATACGACAAAAAGACCTACCTTAATGCATAATTTCATTATTTTAAGCATTTAATGTGCCATATTTCCACAACACATCAATACCCTTTCATATGCCTGATTCTGGAACCTCAAGCTTGGTCCCACATCTGCTTCACAACATATAATATTACTATAGCTTCTCTCTAGAGTAACCATATAGTTAGTGTATAACTCATAAACCATAGCTGGATAATACTTTCCAGGCACTATGCTAGTCTATCCCAGCGTATAGTGATTGAATCAATGCTCAATCTCAGGATAATTTGCTATCTAAAAAGAAATTATCCACACCCACCCCAACTAAAGATCTCTTGATACCATGCTTTATACTTGAGAAAAGAACATCTTGATAGAGTTTATCTGCCTCTTCACTTTCCATCGGACGCTATCCTTGAACCTTAATTTTTTTCTCTTAATTATGTCATCTCGAACAAGCTCAGGTTCTCTTAGTCTCCATGGGTGAATTAGTGCCATAATTATCATCATCCTTTGAACTAGCACTGGTTCAAAGGATTTCAAAGTCTTGGTTTTATAGTTTTATGCAAGTTTATCTAGCATATTTTAGCTGCATTTTACCCTTTTCTAGTACTTTAGTCCTTAATGGTGAAAAAAGTCTTAATCATTGCATCTGGGGTTAGCTGTACTTGTTTGTAGCTATGCTTAGTAAACACATTTTTCTTACAACATCTTTCAGCTCTATATCATGATTTACTTACTAGGGATATTGAGTCCTGTCATTTTTTTCCTTTGTTTTCCATCTCTTGATAGCTATTGTTTGTTTTACTTTTTTGATAGTCTGAACTTCAGAATCATCAAAATATTTGGGAAACACCAAGTGATGCATTCATGGTAGTGTTTTAAACGGAGAAGCTTGGTTGACTTAGAGGCTATGATAGATCAGTGACAACATGTTCTGGGAAAAAAATGAGAAAATAATTATGCTTAAACAAAAGCGTGATAATGAAGTCACTTCTCTAAAAGAAGAAATAAGTAAACTGAGAGGAGAAGTGAGATATTTTTTACTTAGTTGGTATAAACCAATCCAGGGTTGAATGTTCAAGATATACCGGGAAGTGTTGTCTCTAACATTGCTTCACCCGATGCGAGTAATGCTAAGCTTTAAGAGGAAGAATTCTTCTGAATTCTTTCGGTTCAACTCATGCTTCGGTTCATGAAAAAGTATTTACCTTTCAGATTCACAAGAAACTTAAATCCTGAACTTCTAACTTGATTGAATGAATTAAAGAAACTTTGAATTCACATACTTTCTCATTTCAGATAGAAATTTTGTTTGAATATTTGTCGACCATAATTTTTTTCTAACTGTTTGTTTATTTTGGATGTGTAGAAAAACTCTGGGTTATCAAATTTGAATGGTGGCCGCCACAAGTCAACTCGATTTACATTGAAGCGAATGATGAAGAACTTTTTGAGCTATTTTGTTATAATTGTAAATACATTTGGTTTTGTGTGAAACATAGTACAAATCTTTAAAATATTATTTTCTAATTAATATATGTAGTAAAAGACATTTTTTTTTAAGTTCATTGCAAATCTATGCATTTGAATTATTTATTAGCAAATTGGTGTGTGAGATTATTTATATATATGTATGAATATATGTAATGTGATTAGTGATGCATACGTTCCGATGAAAATAATTATTTTTTAGGCCAGAAGCCATTTCTGTGAAATGTGGCTTGAACTACCAAATTTAGATAATACTATCACACTTAAAAAGTGTGGTTTATTAATTAAATTGTGGCATGTACCTAAAACATGCTTACACTTTATAGGAGTTGTCATAGAGGATGTATAAAAGACTACAATTTTGAAGTGTGGCCAGTAATAAAGAAAAAATTCACATTTTTTAAGTGTTGTTTTAGAGGTGCTATAAAAGGATATGCTTGTGAAGCATGCCCAATAACAAAGCAAAGACAACACTTAAAAGTATAGCTTTATCAGATAAAAGTGTAGCCAAAAAGAAGCTGTAAAGCATGACCTTTGCACTTTAGTGGCCACGCTTTTTAAACATAGCTGATATGGCAACACTTGAAAAACATGGCCTAAAGTCAAAGGTTACGCCTTTTTAGGCTACTCCCAAAAAGTGTTGCTTGAAGTTCAAAAGTACAGCTTTTGATCACACTTTTTGCTACTTTAGGCTACATTTTATAAGCATGACACTAGGACTAAAATGTTCTAGTGAGATATACAATTGTCTCAACCTTCTTTAGTTTTTTGCTCTACTTTACTCAAGCATTGTATTCTCATGAAGATTTACAATGTACTTAAATGAGAGGAGAGAAACACATAGTTGGTAAGGCATTGTGGTGTGATAGAAATAAGAGAGTGTGAGTTATTGTAACACCCCACATTTTGGACTAGAATGGAAATCCGTCAATCATATGCGTAGATGTTCCAAAAGCCTCGAATCCTATGTAAATTTAGTGTGTTAATCAATTATGTAGTGTTGGAATCTATTTGAGCATTAATTAAGATCATAGAGGTCCCCTAACTCAAGTACAAGTTGAAAGCTTTCCTATCATTCAAGTTTTAGTGAGCGTCAAAACTTGGATTAACTTCAATCGACCATAACTCCTTGTATATATCTAATTAGAGGACCTAATATATATCAAATTAAATCTCTTTGAATTATCTTTCCAACTATACCAATTTTTTCCAAATCCGATATTAGAGCAAGGAGTTCTGCGCATTTTACTCCAGCATGTCAGGCTGGGAAACTGAGTGACGACATTCATGATAAGCTGTCATAAGCATGACGACTTATCACCAATGTCGTCATCCCTGGGAAGATTTCCACCCCAGTAACGATATTTTGTGATAAGTCATCATGCTCGTGATGGCTTATCACCAATATCGTCAACCTTAACCAGAAAATTAAGATTTCACCCTTTTGTGACGACATTTTGTGCAACTTATCACTAGCTTGATGACTTGTCACGATTGTCGTCAACTATTTTTTTTCAGCCATTAAGGGATGTTTTTGATAGAGTATTTTGGCCTTTTCCCATCTTTTGGAGGCCTTTATAAATATGAGAACCTCTATCCAAACCCTAATTTCATCAGTTTCTCTTCCAATTCTCTTAAGAAAATATCTAGGGTTTCAATTCAAGAACATTAATCTTCCAAAAATCATCCATAAATCTTTAAGATTTCTTCAAGAATCAAGTTCCTCATAGTGTGGACTTCGAGAATCATTTATTATAAGTGCGGAAGCATTAGAATTCATCCAATTTCAAAGATTAAGGTATGAAAGTATTGATCCTTGGGTTTTTTTCACCCAAGAAGCTCAAGAATCCTTTTTAAAAATTCAAAGATAATATTTTTTATGAGTTTTTATGATTTATGTGGTTTGAAATTGAAGTTCTTGATGTGGTTGAAATTAAATTCATGATTTGATGATAAAGACTCAAGCTTTGACCCTAGTATGTGTTGATCTTGTGGTGTTCATAATAAAGCCTCTTCAAGGAGCATGTTGAATTATGTAATCATGTTAATTGGTGTAATGAATTGTTTTAAGGCCAATATGATTGAAGTGTGATTTTGTTATATATTGACTGACGTTGGAAATAATCATATTTTTCCATGTGTGTTGAACTATGATCATATCATGTTGAAATCTTTGTATAATGAATTGGTTGATAGAGTCATGATAATTATAAGTAGTAATTGTTGAATAACTAAAGCATGCTCCCTACATGTTTGATAAAATGCTTGTATGAAGAAAATTGGGTCATTATGACAATGTTGACTAGAAATTCCCAAGTTTGGTATAAGCTAAGCATGCCAAGTGTTTGTTAAAAAGCTTTAGTGAATGGATGGTAACATGTTGGCATGAAATCCTTAATTATGTACCTTGAATGCATGTTGTGTGTTTATTGCAAGATCTTGTGGAATGAGTTTATGTAGTGTTGGCTTGCATTTCCTATAAAAATACATGTTAGTATTTCCAAGTACTTAAAGTGATGTTTTATTGAGTATATGCTGAATTCATTACTATGATGTGGATATTGGTCATGAATTCAAAGAGTCAAGTCCTGTCTGTTTCCTTCCATTGAGTCCTGGGGGTACTTGTATCCAAAAAATATAGATGTGCACCTAGAGCCAAGTCAGTCTCAAGATAATCTCAGTCATGCTATGATCAATAGAACTCAGTCAATGACTGAACAGTAAGAAAACTCAGTAAAATCTCAGCATTCAATTTAATCAAGCTTAGTACTCAGTATTCAGTTCAAATTGTAGTAAAGCCCCTGTAACTTACAGAACTCAGTTGTATTTAGACAGAAAGTAGAATTAGACATATTCCATCAGATAACAGAACTAAGTGAACTCAATCACCTCAGTCAAGTAACAAACTCAGTAATAGATTCAGTTCAGTTGAAGTACAAGTTCTAAGAATCAGTTCAGAGTTTTTTAGTTGGGAGTAAGAGCTAGCACAGAGAGAGTGCAGGGATGACGGCTCCCCGTCAAAGAGGCAGAGTTGTTAGGAGCAATCCCTGAACTCCAGAACTACGTAGCCAGCGCAGGATATGGGATTCACCCATCAGAAAAAGGCTTGTCACCCGTTAGAGAGGCTTGACTAATATACTGCCTTAGGCTTGACTTCCTACGAGGGTCACCCATCAGATAGGCTTGACCAGAGATGTATTTACCCATGGCACAGTATTGATACCCTTCCAGATGGGTTTACAGGTTGGACCTTACTAGTTCAGGCTCGGGGCATGTCGGTTAAGTGAGAACTCCAATAGTTGCAATTTCAGTATCAGTCTTCAGAGTAGAACTCAAAAATTAGGACTATTAGATACAGTCATCTATCTCAGTAAGGAAGTCAGATAGGTTCAGTGATTCGTGGACCACCCGCTAGATAGGCCTGGTCTCACATAAAGTTATTCAGCATTTGTACTTATAGAGATCACCCATTAGATACCCTTGATCTCAGTCTCAGATTCAGTTGAGTATTCTCATTATCAGAAGATCCAGAGATCACCCATTAGATAGGCTTGATCTCAAATTTAGATTTAATTATTCCTTATCATTATAGAAAACTTACAGATCATCTGTTAGATAGGTTTAATATCAGATTCAACGAGTTGATACTAGCAGGCTTAGACTCAGTTGTTAATATTAGTTGACTCGATTATACAGTATTCAAGAGTTAGTGAACTCAGATATTAGTTTCAGTAGCTCCAGATACTCAGAATCTCAGTATGTTTAGAAAGTTTAGCTTGACAGTATGTCTAGTATCAGTTATCAGATTTAGTCCTAGTATGCTTAGAGTCAGTATGTGCAATATGTTCAGTAGTTACAGATTCTCAATGTGTGCTCTTTCATATCATTCGGTTAAGTAATTATTCATGCATAAGACCTTGTATTTAGCCTTACCTCATTTCCATACTCAGTACATTCCAATGTACTGACGCATTTGCGCTATGGTGTTGTTATTTCATTTGACACCATAGGTTTAGAGGCACGAGATCCAGAGTACCCTTAGCAGTCCAGATTCAGTCAGCAGCAGTAGAAGTATAGAGAGTCCTCATCTTTCGAGGATGATTATTATTCTAGTATAGTATTATATCCAGTTTATTTTATTAGACGGAGTTAGTTGGGGACATGTCCCATCAACTCCATTGTTCAGACAGTTATAGGCTTTTCGGACAGTTGTAAAAGTATTTAGTTTGCAGAATTATGTATTTTAGATATTTTGAACCTTATGACAAGTTTCCGACAGTTTTTTGCATGTATTTTATTATATTATGCAGTGAACAGGTACAAATATTAGAAGAGGGTTAGCTTGTGGTCCTTCAGGATCATGAGCATCGTGTGGCATTCCAATTATAGAAAATTAGGGTGTTACAGTCGTAGCCAAAAAGCTTGACTCAATCTTGTACTTTGATTTTATTTACAAAAAAACTAGTAGAATTCCTTACAAGCCAAGGGGACTGGAGTAAGACCTATTAGAGATCTCAATCAATATAAAACATATGGTGTTATTTACTTTCAGTAGTTTAGTTTATGAGGTTTTCATTATTGCAATCAATAGTCGACTGTTTGTTGGAGAAAGTCGACTATCTGATTAAAGAAGGTGTAATTCACTTCCCCCACTCTTACTGTTTTCAGAGAGGACCTTCATGGTCAAAGATTGTGGTCTTTTAGTCATTAAATCTTGTATACAGTTGCTAATCATTGACAGAAGAGAAAAAATTGAATAGACAAGAGCCATTAATATTGCAACACTTTAACTTAGTAAATTAGTGACCAGTTTTTCACTTCATGTAAATTTTGGTGTAATTGTCATTCAATTTGCATCCTTTGAACAATATAGCTGGCGTTTGGGTATGTAAATTAAATTTTTTAAAGTAGGAGTTGGAGTTGAAATTAGAGTTGAAGTTGTGTTTGTTCATATATTAATTGAAGTTGTTTTTAAATTTTTGTGAAAGAAGAAAGATGAAAAAAAGTGAATAACTTTTTCTTGTTTTATATTTTTCCAAATACAACTTCAAGTTGTATTTGAAATTCTCGCTCCAAACAACAACTTTAAATTATATTGACATAAATTGAAAATATTTTTGAAAAAAGTGAAAAAAATGCTCATGACAATGTCATTGAAAATCTTGCTTCCTTTGTGTCAAATGGAGTTGAATGTGTGAGAAGATGTATATTTATTACTTTATTCCTATTAAAAATCTACAAAATTTTTGAATAAAAAAAATTTTCTAACAAAAAATGAAATATATGTTAGAGAGGAGGTAACTACTTTAATTTGATGGTATGAGGTGTTCATGGTTTGATTAAAAATAAAATCAAACCGTGGATCAAACCAAATCAATTAAGAAATTGATATTTCGTTTGTTTTGGTTTGTTTTTGTTTTAAAGTTTAAAAAATTGATAATATTTAGTTTGATTTTGATTTTATTAAAAATAACCGAATAAATAACCAAATTAAACTGATAATTTATATACATAAATTTTATAATTATTTGAGCATATGTTGTTAGTTTTTCATAGATAATTATAAACAATTTATATCTTTTAAGCATTAATTTGATTTTAGTCTACTTCTTTCACGACACTTTTAAATTTTATTTCTTAAAAATTGTGGTCAAACCCAACACTTTAAATCTAATTGTCTACATGTGGTGTGGTTTTATTGATTTTAATTTTCTTTGCTAAGACATCCATTTACTCGTTAATGTCTCGCCCTTTTGAGTTTTGTAGGATTAACTATTTTATTTAAAGTTGTATCTTAATTTTGTAGATGTTAGACATGTGATATAGAGTAACTTCTATAGTTATGCAACTTAAATATGCTAGAACATCAGAATAATATTAAAAAATACAAGAAAAATCGTATACATTTATCTTGAAAGAGTAAATGAAAGTTAATTAATTCCTAATGTTCAATTGAATTATTTATCTCATGTTTTTATTATTTTACTATTATCAAATTATAATTAGCTAGTTAAAAACTGAAAAATTAATGCAAACTAAATCAAAACCAATAATAACCAAACTAATGAATTTTACTTTAAATGATTTAATTTTATTTTAAAAATTTAAAAACTAATTAAGTCGTTTTAATTTTAATTTTAATTTTAATAAAAAAAATTGACCCAAATCAAATCGTCAACACTCCTAGGTATGGAAGTTAAGGTAGCATTAATTAATTATTAATAATCTAGTTCAAAAAGCAAATCTACCTCACTGCTTATTTTAACTTTCATGACAAGTTCTTTGTCATCATTGGCAATAAACACCTACTTTAGAAAGAGTCCAAATACTTTCTATAATAGTGTAGTTTTATGAAAAAATTGAAGGAAAGGTGTCTTTTAAGTCTTGAATGAAGGATTGATGACATTCACCAACTTAAAAGGTCAAACATCATTAGGAAACTTGATCAAGTTAATTGTGGACTTGATTAATATTATTAAAACTTTTTAATCTTTTAAAAAATATAAATCAACCCAACCCATATCCCCCTTCAATCCAAATCAACCGTCTGTCTTCTCTCTCTCGAGAGAGAGATCTTCTCTCAACTCTCTCTCAACCAATAGTTCTACAAAATTCTCTCTTCAATCCTCGTGACTTCAACCTCTGGGGATAAATAGTCGGTCGAGTTTCCTTTCGACTTTTAATCATCAATCGACGTGAAGACTTCTCCGGCGACAACAACTTCGAGTTCTTCGTTGTCCCATTTTCTTTTTCACAAGTAAAAAATTAAGAAGAAACAGAGGAACTTGAGCCAAGTAATCTTCTAGTATTGGTTAACAAATTTAATATTTCTAGCTTAAGTTTGAAATGTGAACTGAATAAGACACTAATTTTTGGAATTTTATTTTTCTTGTTGTCGAACTGTTGATTCAGATTTTTTGGTGATTTTTTATCACGGTTGATGTTCTGTGTGTGTGTGTGTGTGTGTGATGTGTTGGTATTGCTGGGTTGATTTATTATTTGTCTTGATAAAAATTGTATTGCAATAGATGAAATATTTGATGCAACAGATGAAACATCTAATCTAATAAATAAAACATCTGATGCGATAGATGAGAACATCTGATGCAATAGATGAAAATATCTGATGCAACAGATACAAATCTGATGCAACTATGAAAATCTGATGTAACAGATGAACAATCTAATAGATCATTCATCTGTTATGACAGACGACTTTTCTGTTCGGAAGAAATCTAAACAATATTGATCCAATATATAACTCATTTTGCAACAGATGAGTGATATATTTCAACGGATTTATTATTTCCAATGGATTACTCATTCGTTGCAACAGGTTGATTATATGTTGTAACAGGTAACCTTCCTGATGCAATAGATAAGTGCTCTATTTTTACTATTTCCAATGGATTTTTCATCCGTTGCAACAGGTTGGTTATATGTCGCAATAGATAACCTTCCTGGTGCAACAAATGAGTGATCTATTTTTACTGTTTCCAATAAATTACTCATCCGATGCAACAGATTGGTTATATGTTGCAACAGATAAACTACCTGGTGCAATAAATTAGTGATCTATTTTATGGTTTCCAATGGTTTACTCATCTGTTGAAATGGTTGGTTATATTTACAATAGATAAACTACCCGGTGCAACAGATTAGTGATTTATTTTTACTGTACGGATTACTCATCCTTGCAATAGGTTGGTTATATATTGCATCAGATAAAATTCCTGGTACAACAAATTAGTGATGTAGTTTTATGGTTTCCAATGGATTACTCATCCGTTGCAACAGGTTGGTTATATGTTGCAACAAATAAACTACCTGGTACAATAGATTAGTGATCTATTTTATGTTTTCCAATGGATTACTCGTCTATTACAACGGGTTTGTTATATGTTATAATAGATAAACTACCTGGTGCAACAGATTAGTGATCTGTTTTTACTGTTTCCAATGGATTACTCATCTTTGCAATAGGTTGGTTATATGTTACAACAGATAACCTTCCTAGTGCAACAAATGAGAAATCTATTTTTACTGTTTCCAATAGATTACTCATCCCTGCAACAGGTAGGTTGTATATTGCAACAGATAACTTTCCTGGTGCAACAGATGAGTGATCTATTTTTACTGTTACCAATAACGGTTGGTTATATGTTGCATCAGATAAAATACCTTGTGGAATAGATTAGTGATTTGTTTTTATTATTTCCAATGGTTTACTTATCTATTGCAATATATCGGTTATATGTTGCAACAGATAACATACATGGTTCAATAGATGTGTAGTCTGTTAAAATTATTATTTTACTATTGTGCATGTTAGATTTACTGTTATCCCTTTTTAATGATGCATTAATCAATTATAATCTATTTTATGTTCCTGTTAATTTAATATAATATGGCTCTCAAAAGGAAAGAAATCGAATCAAGTCAAAGTAAAGGAACCAGTGTAGCAGCTCAGCTATATCTACAACTCTATGAGCTTGCTTTACAAGCGTTATCTCAATCAGGAGCAGAAGATAATAACACGGGGAAGAGGAATATTTCAAAAGAGATGACCCAAATGCTAATAGCCCTTTCGCCGAAGAGCTAGTCAAAGCCTTCAGCATTGATTATTATCCTATGAGAATACAGTGCGATGGTACCAAAGATTTAACGGGTGATTTCGTGGTTAATTCAGCCATGGGAAAATCTTTCGACACCTTCAAAAAAATACTTCGAGAACAAAAGTAGGATTCTTATTTCAGGGAAAGTTGCTTTAGGAAATATCTTGATTTGCCGAAGGATAACAATGCTTGTTTCTAAATGAAAATGGTATATGATCTTCTCAAGTGCAGGTTTATGTATGAAAATAAAGATAAGACGGATGAGGTGTGGATAAATTACTGTGGCATGCCAGTTTGTTTTGGTTGAAAGGAGTTTGCCATAGTTACTGGACTAAAATATGATCCTCATTCTCCTTCTCAATTTAAAGCTACTCTAACCTAAAAAAAACCACCCCGCACACCCAAAAAAGGCAAAGGCAAGTTGAGTGATCGTGATAAACTAGTGTCCATTGTTGGTCCAAGCTTCAAAAATAAAAATTTGATAGAAGCATTGAAAGGTAAAGGACTTTCAAAGAAGAACAAACAATCATTGTTCTTGGTTTAGTTTGTACATAATATTCTTTGGGCAAGAGACGTTAACAACATAAGACTCGGTTTAATGAATCTCTCCGAGGATCTTGAGGCATTTAACAACTATATTTGGGGTTATGAAAGCTTCAAAATAACTGTCAAATATTTGTTGACTCCATTAACGCCAAAGACAGTCAACTTATATGGCTTTTCATGGGCCTTCATGGTAAATATTTCTTTTATCATGATATGATTCATCATTTTTTTTATTCAATAATCCTTTTGATTTATTGATGTTATGTTATAGGCTTGGGCATTTGAAGTCATTCCTTATTTGAGACAACAAGTGAACTACTAGGAAGAAGTTTCTTGTCCAAGAATTCTGAGATGGTTGTCGGCCAAAACTGATAAAAATGGAAAAAAAATTTATCTTTTCAATCCCTCCAAGGAAGAAGTAAGTCCAATTCTAATTAAGTTTTTATTTTAATTAATGATTATTTCAAATGATCTCATCATCATTATAATATATGTACTGATTTATTTTAGATTGTCCATCCGTGGCTTGTTCCAACCAACTGAGAGTTGAAGATGTCATTTTTTCTTACTTTACAGTCTGTGCAAACTTTATCGGACCCTAAGGTCATTGATGAAATACAAATGGAATTTTTTGGAGCAACAACCATCACAAGAAAAATAATTTTAGAGGGTGGGCTTGTTGCTGTTGATGATGGTAGTCGTAGTGGTAGTGGTAGTGGTGCTGCTGTTGGGGATAATGATGCTCCTCTTATAGTTTTTGAAACAACAAGCCATTATGATTATGATCATACTGATTGTACAAATTTTTCTCCAGATTTTTTTTTATCTAGCTAATGTTCTGCATGCAAATGTCAAGATTGCAAGGCAAAACATGATGAAGTTATTAATGCTATTAATGCACTAACTGCTTCTGTAAAGAAAATGACATCTAAGAGAGGTGTCATTTCATCAAAGAGGATTTCATATCCATACACTTCACTAGAGATCATGGTGTCTAAGAGGAAAAGAAAAGAAAATTATTTTTCCAAGGCTTCACCAAGCATCGAAAAAATCAAAATTACAACGCCTCTGTCTTTGTCTTACACCAAAATTATCGTACTTCTCTATTTTACGTAGTCTAATTTATCCCAACAGATCCATCTGTTGCAACATAAGACTCATTGCAACAGATGGACAATCTGTTGTATATCCGTAATTAACATTGACAATTTTGGCTTTCCAGATAGATGTCACAACAGAAGCTACTGTTGAAGAGCATAATATCACAGTTGATAATCCATTAATTACTTCTAAAGAAGAAGAAAAGTGGAGCCTGTCAATTTGGGGGAACGAAAGAATTACCTATTTTAAAGGTTCAACATCTCGGATGATGCTCCAAAAAAACTCACAAAGTTAATCAACAATTATTCAGAATGGATTACCGATGGGCTATTACAACATCATGCCGGAAAGTACATAAATCAACTTTAAAGATATTAATTTATACAATTCTTGTTGTAAGAACATGACATTAACACATATAAATAATCATGTAGAAAATAAAATGATGAACACTACAAAGTGAACAAATCGAGTCTTGATTTTGATATGTTTGACTTTGTTGTTGCACATCCTGGGATAAAAAATTGATTCTATTCGATGTCACAACCCCAAACTTGCTGGAATGATGAGGTTTAAATGCGATACATATTACTATTAATTAATACTTATTTGATTACATCTGCGTATTAATTTTTTCATCACGTAATCCAAAATGTTTGATAATATGTGAAGCATATTGATATTATTTTTTACTACCTTCGAAAGAAGACCAAGTTGCAAACACCAGAACAATACAGATATATGAAAGGCAATTGTTTGTACAAAGTTTACATCAATAATGCCTATAATAGGTATTGTCAACAGCAGCCGGAAGTTTCCAAAAATGACGAATGCTTAATCAACATCATTAAAGGTTTTAGCATTCCAGATAGCTTACCTTGGCATTTGGTCGATGAAGTGTACATCCCAATCAATTATGGTGATGAATTCCATTGGGTGTTGGCTGTCGTCGTTCTAAAAGAGAGACACATCTGAGTAAATAACTCGATGTCTCAAAAGAGATGTTTCAGGACGTCGTCTGAGATACAAAAGATGGCCAAAATATTGCTTACTTACCTTGATATGAGTGGCTTTTTAGACCAACAGGTTCACACTGATTGATCGACGATTGAAGCATACCGGGATAAAATGGGTAATCCATCTGATGTACAATATTTTGAAGGAATTTCTCAATAAACCATTTGTAGCCTGTAAGTATAAGTATTATGATTTAGTTTCATTTTATAAATTTTACAACGCTTACATGAACTGCAAGATATGGATTATCTATTTTTTAAAATGCAGGGATTGCGGTCCTTTTATTGCTGCTTACGTCAAGTATTTGAGCGATGGATTACAAGTACCAAATAATGGACATGATGCCGAATTACTCTGCAAAATATATGCTACCCTTTTATGGAAATATAGAGAAGCAAAAGCTCAGAAGTCGTACGCAAGCAACATTAAAGATCCACGATGACCAAAGGCGAATTTCGTAGCACTGGATGAAGAACAACTTGTCCATATTGATTACAATTTATAGCTTGAGCCCGTCAATGTAATAACCTATCCTCTTTGATTTAACTTGTTGATTTATTTGTAGAGTAGATCATTTGTACCCATATTATTTTTTTTATGTTTCATTTATTTGTTGAGTTATTTCATGTAATTTTCAAAGGCTTTGATTTATTTTATGCTGTCTATGAATATAATTTAATCCTCAATTTTGAACATGTTAATTAAAATGGAATACTAGATTCAACTATTGCAATAGATAATATATTTGCTGCAATAGACGACATACTTATCAAACATATTTTGACATATGTTACCACATGTAGCTCATCTGCTGGAAATTATATAAATAGGTCTTCCTACTTTTTTGATTTGTTCCAACAGATTACCTATCAGTTGAAACAAATAGATTATATGTTGCAACATATTGTATATTTATTGCGACAAACAGACTAGGAAACATCCGCATAATACAACAAATGAACAACCTATTCCAATAGATAATCAATCTATCACAACAAGTATTATATCTATTACAACAGATAGAAAATTTGTTGCATTATAAAAATTCAACTTTCGCACATAAAAATTATTACCACTACATGTAAAGTGAAGTGGCTTGAAATAAAAAATTATTATCGTATTCGTCTTTGTCTTTGTACATATTCTTATTTATACACGGGATCCAACCATTTAGTTAGGTCATCTGCTGGAAATTATATAACAGGTCTTCCTACTTTTTTGATTTTCTCCAATAGATTACCTATTAGTTGCAACAGATAGATTATATGTTGCAACAAATTATATATCTATTGCGATAGACAAACTGAGAATATCTGGATAATGCAACAAATGACCAACTTATTCCCACAGATAATCAATCTATCACAATAGGCATATAGCTATTACAACAGATAGAAAATCTGTTGCATTATAAAGATTTAACGTTCGCCATACATAAAAATTATTGCCACTATATGTAAAGTGAAGTGGCTTGAATTAAAAAATTATTATTGTGTTTGTCTCTGTCTTTCTTCAGCTGAAGAAGAGCCAGGGGATTGGTCCGAGATCGAAAGATCCTTGGATCAGCTTGAATTGGCCAATATTAAAGAACAAAAAGATTGCTTGGCCGAATAGATTATCCCCCTGATTGAATTTGTACATATTCTTCTTTATACACAGGCTCCAATCATTTATTTAGTACCCCATAAGGCCAGACCTCTTGTATTTTTCCCATAATGGTGTCACACATATCAGTCATTTTTGTGCCGGCCAGCAAACACTCGATGTATGCAAGAGAGTACGGCCCGCACGCTGCACCGGTTCTGTTTCTTTGGAGTTTGATGTTCTTATTTTGATCTTCAAAATCCCATGATTCCTTCATCAAGACTTCCATAAAAAATGATCCATCAGCTTACCTGCATCAACAACTTAGGGAACAACTTCAAGAGTGGCTTCACGTAGGTTAAAAATGTGTCCTCCTTGAAGACAGGTAAGTTGTAGTCATAAACCTTAATATTTCCCTCATAGAGTAGTATCTCAACAGAGAGAAAATTTTTGACTTCCACGTTCATGACTACAAGGATTATCTTTACCTTGGTCCAGCTCTTGTCGTATGGATATGGCCTCTTCCTTCTAACATATTTAATCACGTCTTCATCCCATTTGAACGTAGAAAATAACTTATCAAATCTTCGAATATTAGGACCAGCCTGCCCATGGATATTATTGTACCTATCCTTGAAATTATTGTATTAGTTGAGGTCCATTATCCTATCGGCAGCATCATAAGCATACGGGTACGCTAATTGCCTGATCCTCATGAGGCAGAGAATTTCATCAACATACTGTGGTTTAAGAAGACAATTTTTAAATAGGTTACTAATTTTAAAGAATAAAAACATGATGGAAAGATTCTGTTGCAGAGGGTTATCTGAATCAGTTCACAAATTACCCATCTAATGTAACTTATGTAACAGATGTGTATTATATTGCAACAGAATACCCAGATGTTGCAACAGCTTACATATCTGTTTTGTAGCTTCTTCTTCATGGAGTAGATAGGAAGGCTAGGTTAGCAAAAGTAAACTTACATTGTCCACGTGCCACTCATGTATATTTGTCATATTCGTGAAGTCTTTGGCGGCAAATGAATGCATAGTGTATTCTTATGGAACCTTATTCTTGTCATTCATGATTTCTTATAGTTCCTTCTTCTTTTCATAGCCAAGTGTTGTGTATATGTCCACCTTTTTCAGTGGCCCCTAAACTTCAACAACTCTTGGAGCGGGAGGAGTTGCACTTTTTTTTGTTTTCACAATAAAGAGTATTTGTCTAATGTTTTTTGTCTGTCTCTAAACCGCCATTGTAGGAGTGTATGGCTCCCTCAGCTTCTTGGATAGTATGAAACCTCTCTTGGATTTCTACTCCTCGATAGCTTCAACAATAACCTCTAACTTTTCAAGAAATTTATCCTCTATATCCTTGCACACTTTACATTTGCAATGAGAACATGAGGGTAAAGAGGGGTGAAAGAGACCATTATAAGGGTAGGAGGGATCGGTGTAGGGGTGAGATGGAAATTTACAAAGGGTGTTTTCAAATGTATTTATTTTTTCCTCAGCACAAACATGCTCATAATCAATATTGGCAGCAATAGCAACATCATGATGGTTACCATCATCATCAACAACTCCACTAGCAACACCCTCAGAAGAAGCACTCGGATCTATTATAGTAGGTTGGTCGTGAAGAGCTTTAACATTAGGCTGGCTGTAACACCCCGATTCACTGGACCGGAATGCTACATGATGCTCATGACCCCTAGGGATAACAATCTAACCCATGACTGATATTTGTACCTGTATACTACAAATCATTATATAATAATGCAGAATACATAAAACTGTAAGGCCATAAGGTTGAACTGAATAAAACTATGTAGGTGAAAATACCCAAAACAACTCAATCTGAAAGCTAAGTCTGAATATAAATCTGAACATAAAGCTGAAAGCCTCTAAACTATCTAAATAAGGAGTTAAAAGAACATGTCTCTAACTAACTCCATAAAACTGAACTGAAGAAATAAATAAATATATCAAATCATATTATCCTCGAATCAATGAGGACTCACTGTGTCTCTGCGACTGGAATGCTACCGCTACTATTGGACTGGAGCTCATTTCTCGGAACCTATGGTGTAACATGAAAAAGAAAGCACCATAGTGCAAATGCGTCAGTACAACTAGAGTACTGAGTATACGAGGAAGGTAGGCTGAGCATAAAGGGTTTCATGCATGAACAACACTGACTGACTAATATGAATGTGGGAGTGCAAACACACATATATAGAAACTTGGACCGTGATTACGTGATAGCATAACCTGTAAGATAATATATGGTTTACTGATAACTGTCATGATTGATACTAAAACTGATAACATGGACGACTGTATCTGACAGTCTTGTAGATTGAGCTAATTTGTAGTATAATTATGATATTATTCTAGATATGAGATGGAATTTAGGTATTGGGGGTGTAATTGATATAATTAGTATAATTTAGACTGTTTAGCATTTTAAGGAATCATAATTTAGGCAGAATTGACTTAATTGCTCATGATTTAGGTAAAATTATTATCTTAGGGGTAATTGTGTTTTATTTAACATCTAGAAGTGAAAATTTGATACCTTAGCCTAGTTTGGGATAGAATTTGCCTTAGAATAGATTTTGGGGTTAGAAGTGGGCCCTTCCAACCCACCTTAGGTCAAGATTCGTGTTAGCTCTTGCAAACTTCTATACACATATTATACTCTTTGATTGCTTGTTTGGAGGTTTGAGGAGATTGGATATATGGTATTTATTGTAGTTTGTTATTTAGGAGTTGGTGTTAATTTTGGGCAAAACCCAACGGTTTATTAATATCAAGTTTCAATTCAGGTTTGACAATTAATGAGGATATTAACATGAGTTCCGATTTAATGAATGATGATGATGCTATTGAGTTTTGGTTTGAGTCCGACATTGAGATTTTATTTATGATATGATACGATAAGGATGGATTCATGATTATAGCTTGATATTCAGTAAATTTATGGATCTTCGATTGTTTACTTTCCTTGATTGCACCCCCCGGGCTTAAGGAGTCTTGCATTGGGGTATTTATTTTTTTGTACTTACTAGCTTATGGGGGCCAGTCTTGTAGTATTAATTATGTTTTCACTTATATTATGTTTGTCCCATTTATTTATTACAGTATGGGAGATTATTTCTAGGTTTGCTCTTTTACCTTAACTTAGCTTATTTATCTCGCATCTTTATCATATTTATATCATAATTTAGATCAGCTGGCCAATGATACCTACTGAGCACTTATGGTCTTGGTACTCATACTACACCTCAGTACCTTTTTGGTATCGATTCAAGTACTAGTAGCCACATTGACGTGATAATTATGCTGGGTTAATTTCAAAGATAGGGTGAGTTTTCAGAGTTGGAGTTGCTCTTTTTTACTTCTTTTATCTATGTCTAGTCTTTCATTATTTAAGATAGATTTGTATTTGATTATTTCAGTACTTATGATCCTTTTGTAGTAGCTATTATACTGATACTACTAGGTCCTGGGATGGTTTTTGATATTTTATCAATCTTTTAGATTATCTTTATTGGCTTATTATTATTATGAGTCTTTAATTGTTGAGTTCCAGTTTTTAGGCTATTTTATCACTAAATTAACCTTTTTCTTATAGCTCTAGGCTACGGTTTGTCTTACCTACTGGTGAGCTAAAGTAGGTGCCATCATGACTCGCAAATTGGGTCATGTCAAATTGGTATCAGAGCCTACTTTCACCAATATTTTTGGTGCAAGAGCAAGTGTCTAGTAGAGTTCTGCACATCAGAATGATGACATCCATTTCTTATCTTTAGGATTCTATAGGACATTCTTAGGAGTTCTTCACTTTTTTTTACTTCTTTTGTGTTAAGGGTCTGAGTTGGTTTCTAAAGAATCACTTTGGTTTCACTCTTTTATAGATGGCTAGGACACATGCTATCGCTACACGAGACAATGATCTCGAGACTGATCTTAGGGATTTTTTCATTATTCAAGGATGATCTAGAGGTCGTGGAAAACCTAGAGATGTGTCCTTATCTAGAGGCAAGTATAGAGGGCCTTCACTAGACCTTATCCCTGCTCTCGAGCTAGAAATTCTTTCTCCCAAACAAGCGGTGGGACAGGGACTATCCCAGGCTCAATCAGGGTTTATTTCTTCTTCAGTGCTGAGGGATGCATCGATGCAATTTTTTAGGATTGGTTGGTAATGCACCATCTAATGATGCACAGTCTATGGATCAAAGTGGTACTAAGGCAGGGGCATAGCCTGTAGCTATGGCTTCCAGAGTTGAGGTCCCTCCCACACCGGTGGTTGCCAGTTGGTAATTGCTCAGCTGGTGGTTACCCATCTTGCTATGTCTATTGAAGAGCAGAAGATGTTGGGTAGATTCTAGAGATTGGCTCCACATTAGGATTTTTGGTGTATCTGGTGAGGTGAAGAGGTCATCTTGATTCCAGGGCAGCTGGATCTCCCTTGTTGACATAGACTCAATTCTCTAAAATCTTCTTAGAGAAGTATATGCCTCGTATTTTTAAGGATCAATTGAGGGATCAATTCTTGAGGTTGAAGTAGGGCTCCATAACTGTTGTGGAGCATGAGGATCAATTCCATGAGTTGGATAGGAGTGATACTTTTATTTTGACTACTGAGTATGATAAGGTTCAGTGCTTTATTCGAGGATTGAGACTTTCTCTTCACATATCTATATATAGTTTTGTTGCTATGAGTAGGTCTTTCCCTGAGGTTTCTAATTATATTTTGGTTATAGAGGATATATATTGTGAGGCCCAAGGGGGAAGCGATAAGAAACCACGGTATCAAGGTAACTCAGTGGGAGCCATAGTGGCTCACGATTAAGAAGCAGTGGTTCTTAGGGTATACACCCTCTGCTTCATCTGTATCAGCACCACATCAATCTAGTAGTCTCGTTAGGTCATACTTTTGATTATTAATAGAGGCCAGTATAGTTTTGATGATCATCCTAACAAGAGTAGTGGTCAGCCTTTAAGGGGTTCATCTTCTGGTTATTCTAGTCGTGCTGGTTATTACGGGACAATCAAATATATAGTTGTAGAGCTTTTGTCCATATCTCAAGGAAGTACCCCATCGTGGAGAGATGGTTCCTTCAGCTCAAAGTGTTCCAACAATTTTGGTAGTTCTGCGTCCATCTAGAGTTAGTGTGCATGGTCTATAGTCTCTAAAGTGCTTGTGGAATTTCTCAGGTAGGTAGGATAGGAGATTAATTAGGAGCCCAGCCAGTTGGTGGGTGTGGTTAGTTGTATGTCATACTTTCTAAACCCGAGGCTAAGTCTTTAGATGTTGTTATCATAGGTTCAATCTTAGTTTACCATTAGTCAACTTTTACTTTATTTGATCTGGGATCTACATATTCTAATGTATATGCTTATTATTCCCTACAGTTAGAGTTATCTTGGGATTTATTATCTGTGACATTATATGTATCTACTCCCATGGGTGATTCTTTAGTAGTGGATTGGGTTTATAGATCATATGTTATGACTATTCGAGAGTTCGATACTTAGGCTGATCTTATTGTGTCAGATATAGAGGAGTTTGATGTGATTTTGGGTATGGACAGGTTATCCCACAATCATGAAATCTTGGATTATTTTGCCAAGATCGTTACCTTTGCCATGCCCGGCATACCCCCGATTGTGTGATAGGGAGCTACCAACCATGATTTGATGGTAATTATTTCTTATAAATAGGCTAAGATACTTATTTTGAGGGGTTGTGATTCTTATCTCACTTATATTTATGATGTTAGTGTGGAGAGTCCATCGGTTGACTTTATTCCTATAGATTGTGTATTTTTCTAATGTTTTTTCTCCCGAGCTACCTGGTCTCCCTCTTGAGCGTGATATTAAGTTTGTTATTAATCTTGAGTTGGGCACCTTATCGTATCTCTCCTGTCAAGCTTAAGGAGCTAAATTCTGAACTTCAGCACCTTTTTTTATAAGGGTTTCATTTGACTGAGTGTGTCTCCTTAGGGAGATCCTTTCCTATTTGTGAAGAAAAAAGATGGTTTCATGCGTATATGTATTGATTATAAGTAGTTTAATGAGGTAAAAGTGAAGAACTGATATGCTATGCCTCATATTGATGATTTGTTTGACCAACTTCAGGAAGAAGTGATATTTTCTAAGATTGATTTGTGGTGCAATTACCATCGGTTGAGGATTAGGGTTGAGGATATCCTAAACACAACTTTAGGAACGAATATGGTCATTATGAGTTCCTAGTGATATCTTTTGGGTTGACTAACACCCCAATCAGAATTATGAATTTAATAAATTATATGTCTAGTCCTTATTCGAATTTCTTTGTGATTGTGTTCATCGATGACATCTTTGTGTATTCAAGGAGTAGAGATGAGTATATATAATATTTGAGGATTGTGCTCTAGAGTTTGAGAGATCATATGCTTTTGTTAATTCTCTAAGTATAAGTTTTAGCTTGAGTCTATGATATTCCTTAGGCATGTAGTGTCTAAGGATGGGATTATGGTATATCCAGTAAAGATTGAGGCTATTCACTATTAGGCCAGGCCTACATCTTCTTCTGACGTTCATAGCTTCATTAGTTTGGTCGATTCCTATAGATGGTTCATTGAGAGTTTTGCTGCTATTGCAGTGCCAATGACCAGATTGACTCAAAAAAGGCTCCTTTTCGATGGTCTGAAGAGTGTGAGTCGATCTTGTGAAAGATCAAGGGATTTCTGACTTCAGCTCCTATATTGCCTCTTCCTATTAAGGGTAAGGGATTCACCATATATTATGATGCTTCTGGTGTTGGTTTGGGTTATGTATTGATGCAGTAGGGTCGAGTTATTACTTACGTATCGAAGCAGCTGAAGGTTCACAAGCATTACTACCTCACTCATGATGTTGTGTAAGCAGCGGTAGTCTTCGTGCTTGAGATTTAGAGATATTATCTTTATGAC
Organism: Capsicum annuum; assembly: GCF_002878395.1. Lineage (NCBI taxonomy): Eukaryota > Viridiplantae > Streptophyta > Magnoliopsida > Solanales > Solanaceae > Capsicum > Capsicum annuum. The sequence continues at coordinate 73,689,422 of NC_061118.1, read as the reverse complement.
ATGTATTGTAAGATTTCATGGTTCATCATAGTCATTGACATTTTATGACCCAAAAAGAGCTTAATTCTATGTAGCATAGATGGATGGAGTTACTTACGAATTGCGACATCTCTATTTTGTGTCATTCGGGCAAGAAAAACATGGTAGCGGATGACTTGAGCTAGAAGGTGGTAAGTATGGGTAGTTTGGCTTCTATTTTAGTTTCTCATAATTCATTTGTCATGACCTGAAGCTACCCCCTAGTTGCGACAATGGTGTTTATGGTCACAAGTGACCACAAGGTAACCCATAAGCTAGTACCTGCTGAGAGCACTGAATAAAATGATAATAAAACATGTACAGCAGAAGATAAACTGCTGAAGTAATACAAATTAGAATAATGAGATGAGATTACATCACAAGTCTAAAACATCTAATAAATACTACAAATCTACCATCTATCTAAATGATGGAAACGTACTGAAAGAATTGGTAATTGCCTAACTACCTGAATAATTGTTTGAAAGCCTCTAAATTGACCGAGGAGTTGATGGGACACATCCCCAACTCACTCCAACTAACTAAACATAAGGAAGTACTGAAATAAACAAATCATGTCCTCGATGGATGAGGACTCACCACTATTGCTGCAGAGTACACTGAGCTATCTAAGAGCGGTCGAAAAACTGAGCGTCCAAACCTATGTTATAAGACAACATAGCGCAAAGAAAAGTATGTGATCAGTACTTTGAATATACTGGTACGTGAGATAAGGACTGACTAGAATGCATGAGATAACTGAGCATAAATGCATGAACATGTAAATTCTGAGAATGGCAGATCAAGTGTAAATATTTTTTGAGATAATCTGTAAATAACTAAATAACTAAAAATCTGTATGCTTTGGTCAAGCAAACCTGAACTGGGACATACTGATTACTAATTAACTAGTATTTGTATACTGATTAACAGATATCTGAATACTAATCATGTAATAATGAACTATACTTAGTTTGAATAAATGGACAGAAACTGTGAGAGGTATCATATAACCAACATGCCCCAATCTGAGATAATCAGGGTCCAACCTGTAACCCCAATTGAAAGGGTGTTGGTACCATGCCATGGGTACTAATACTGACTGTGTGTATCCACTAAACTGGTGTTCCGAAAGACTAAGGAGTCACCCTTTACTGGAAGGTTCTCTCATGAGATATGTGTCAACCCTCAACTAGCAGGTAGACATCTCAAACCTAAGCTGGTTACGTAGTCTGTAACTCAAGGATTGTTACTAAGCATCACACCCTCTACTGGAAGGTGAGGCTCTATCCCTGGGCTTGATCGGTGCTAAATCCTACTCCCAACTGAACTGACACTGGAAATGAACTAAACTGAGGCTAACTGAACATTATTTCTGATAGTGCTCATCATGCACATATCAACTGAATAAATAGGAATATTCATGGTTTAACTAAATTATTACTTAAAAGATCCTAATTCTTATAGAACACATAAGTGTCGAGTGTTCATAACCCACCAGTACTAAATGGCCATAATTTACAACAATAGGCTTTTAAAATAATAATATGAGTTCATGGTTCAAACCAAAAGCATAGACATTTCATCAAACATGTGAGGATCATAAATTTGAATATGGGAATGTGTTAAACATAGGAAATCAACATGATTCACATGAAAAAATTCATAAATTGGGGAATTTATCATGAAATTCACTTAATCAAGACATGGGAACTAAAATTTAAAGCAATAGGAAATCAATTTTTTCATGGGATCATACATGGGCTGAACTAAATTTGAATTACCAAGGAAAAATATGAATTAAACCCATCTTGAACATATAAAATACCATAGTAAAGGAAAACTCCATAATTTAATTAAAAGAGAAGGTTTTGGGGCTCAATGGGTGAAAGAGACCCATTGATGAATACCCCACATACCTTAAGCTTCTTAACTCAAAAGAAAAACACTAATCTTGATGCTTTATTGGAGATAATTGAACTTGGGGAACTTGAATTCTCGATTTCTTGGAGAAAGGAACTCACTTTTATTCTTGGGAAAAAGGGAGGTTTTTCTTAAGAGGAATTTGGAGAAGAAGGGCAAATAATGCCCTAACTGATGCCCCAAGTCGTGTTATGAATGACTGGGTTGAGGGGGAAAATACCTAATTTCCCCTCATTCATCTAAATTTAGAATTGAAAGAAACAAGCTCAATACGATGCAGTCTTATCACGATCATTAATTTCCCTCACCGCGATGCGGTCTTGATGACATCGAGACTAATGCTGTGTTGTGGGCTTATCACGGTGACCCACTGGTTTCGTGATCCAAACATGACCTAAACGTTGTCCAAAAAATCTAAAACTCCCTCGAGATATACCTTTTACATCCCCAAATGAATCTACTCAAAAACTAATGTATCGAGGTCGAGAAGACCAAAATAATAATCCTCAAACTTAGAGGGGTCTTGAAAATGACTAAGTCCCCAAGACTTAGTGAAAGTTTCAAGATTTAAGCCCCTTATGCATGCAACTAAAAGATAAATTGAGCTAAGAGTAGTATAGGGTATTACAATATCTCCCTCTTGGTAATATTCATCCTCGAATGAGACTAGTTAGGCTGAGAGTACTGTACTAAAGGTAATTGAGATCACATACTGAACATGCATAACTAGGAACATGATGATATAACTGAGTCTAAAATGTAATATATAAACTGAACTAATTTTCGTGAATGCTTGTAATGACATGTAAATGGTCACATAGCTGAAACTTAGAATAGAAAAGAAAAAATCTAAGGAAAAATTGTTACCTCCAGCTGAATTTGAGTTTTTGAAGAAAAGATGAGGGTACTTGGTTCGCATATCTGCTTTTTGCTTCCCAAGTAGCTCCCTCAACAGACTGATTCCGCCAAAGGACTTTAACTAAGGGAACTTCTTTATCCCTTAGCCTAAAATCTGACGATCAAGAATCTCAACTGGGACTTCCTCGTAGGAAAGGCTATCCTTAATGTCCAAATCTTCTAAAGGAACAACTACAGTTGAATCACCAATACACTTCCTTAACAAAGAAACATGGAACACTAGATGTTCGAACGTTAAATCTACAGGAAACTCTATCTTGTAAGCCACCTTCCCATAAGGGTTCAAGACTCTATAAGGGCCAACATATAAGGGACTGAGTTTCCCCTTCTTGCCAAATCTTTTCACTCCTTTCATTGACAAAATTTTCAAATAGACCAAATCACCAATCTCAAACTCAAGATCTCTTCTCCTTATATCTATATAAGATTTTTAATGGCTCTCCTAAATCAACTGAACCTTCTTTATTGCCTCAAATATTGAATCTTGCCCTATCACTGAAGCCTCACCTGCTTCAAACCAACCAATGGGAGATCAATATCTCTTACCACAAAAAGACCCAAATGGAACAATCAGAATACTGGAGTGATAACTGTTGTTGTAAGCAAACTCAATCAGAGGTAAGTGATCATCCTAAATAGTACAAAGAAAAGTATGCAATCAATATTTTGAATGTATTGGTACGTGATATAAGGACTGACTAAAATGCATGAGATAACTTAGCATAAATGCATGAACGTGTAAAATCTGAGAATACAAGACCAAGCATAAATATGTTTTTGAGATAATCTATAAATAACTAAATAACTAAAAATATGTATGCTTTGGTCAAGTAAACCTACGATGGGATATGCTTATTACTGATTAACTGATATCTGAATGTTGATCATGTAATAATAAACTGTACTTAGTCTGAATAAATGGACTAAAACTATGGGAGGTATCATGTAACCAACATGCTCCAATCTGATCTAATTAAGGTCCAACCTGTAACCCCGTAGGAAGGGTGTTTGTACTGTGCCATGAGTACTAACACTGGTTATGTGGATCCACTAAATTGGTGTCCCAAAGGACTAAAGAGTCACCCTCTACTGTAAGATGCTCTCATTAGATATGTGTCAACCCTCAACTAGTAGGTAGACATCTCAAACCTACAATGGCTATATAGTTTTATAACTCAGGGATTGCTACTAAGGGTCACACCCTCTACTGGTAGGTGATTCCCCATCCCTGGGTTCGCTCAGTGCTAAATCCTACTCCCAACAGAACTGACACTGGTACTGCACAGAGGTTAATTGAACATTGATTCTGATAGTGCTCATTATCATCATATCAACTGAATAAATAAGAATATTCATAGTTTAATTGAATCATTACTCGAAAGATCTAAAGTCATGTAAAACACATTGGTATCAGGTGTTCATAACCTGCCAGTACTGAATGACCATAATTTATGACAATAATCTTTTAAAACAACAATATAGGATCATGGTTCAACCCCAAAAGCATAAAAATTTCATCAAACATATGAGGATCATAAACTTGAATATGGGAATGGGTTAAATATAGAAAATCAGCATCATTCACATGGCAAAATTCATAAATTGGGGAATTTATCATGAAATTCACTTAATCAAGACATGGGAACTAAAATTTAAAGCATGAGGCAATCAAATCTTTCATGGGATCATACTAAATTCGAATTACCAATGAAAAATATGAATTAAACCCATCTTGAACATATAAAATACCATAGTGAAGGAAAACTCCATAATTTAATTAAAAAGAAGGTTTTTGGGCTTAACGGGTGAAAGGGACGGGCTTAACGGGTGAAAGGGACCCATTGATGAATACCCCACATACCTTAAGCTTCTTAACTTGAAAGAAAAACACTAACTTTATGCTTTCTTGGAGGTTCTTGTACTTGGGGAACTTGAATTCTCAATTTTTGATTTCTTGGGGAAAGGAACTCAATTTGGTTGTTGGGAAAATGAGAGGGTTTTCTTGAGAGAAATTTGGAGAATAAGGGTAAATAATGCCCTAACTGATGCCTCAAGTAGTGTTATGAACAATTGGGTTGAGGGAGAAAAGACGTAATTTCCCTTCAGTCATCTAAATTCAGAACTGGATGCAATAGGCTCATCGCAAAGTGGTTTTATTATGGTCATTGATTTCCCTTACCACGACACAGTCTATATAACATCGGGACTAACACTGCATCCGGGCTTATCACGGTGACCCACTAGTTTCGTGATCCAAACATGACCCAAACCTTGTTTGAAAAATCCTAAACTCTCCCGAGACATACCCTTTACACTCCTGAACATGAATTAACTTAAAAACCAATATCTCAGGATTGGAAAGACCAAAATAAAAATCCTTGAAGTTAGAGGGGTCTAGAAAATGATTAAGTCCCTAATACTTAGTGAAAATTTCAAGCCTTAAGCCCCTTATGTATGCAACTAAAAGCTGAATCGAGCTAATATTAGTACGGGGTATTACATCATTGGCATGATACATCTAGTATTTATCCAACTTGATGGTGAAACTTGTTATTTTAGACCCTATGAGGATTATTTCTAGTTTTGAGGTGAGGTATTCACTATTTGAGCAGATTCAGAGTCGTCAGTTTAAGGATATGAGACTTTGCATCATCCATGATAAAGTGTTGAGTCCAAGAGGGCAACCATAGATTCTGAAGGTGTTTGAGGTTTGATAGCCATATTTGTGTCTCAAGGTTTGATAATTTAGTTCACTCGATTTTGTGAGAGGCTCACAACTTTATATATTTAACCAGGTACAACTAATATGTATAGAGATTTGAGGCAACATTATTAGTGGAGTGGTATAAAGAGAGAAGTTGATGAATCTGTAGCTCATTGCCTATGTTGTAATCAGGTGAAGGCCAAGCATTAAAGAATTGGTGGCTTGATTCAAAGGTTACCTATTCCCGAGTAGAAGTGGGAGAGAATTATCATGGACTTAGTTAGTACGATGCCTCACACCTCTTATGGTTCTTATGGTATTTGGGTCATTGTAGATCATTAACCAATTCGTTATATTTCATTCCTATTCAGATTTCCTTCAGGGTTGAGAGGTTAGCCCATATTATATTTATGAGCTAGTCCATTTACATGGTATGCCTATATCTATTATTTTAGATCGGGGGACAGTGTTCCTTCTATCTTTTGGAGAGCTTTTCAGGAGGAGTTAGGTACTGCGGTGGATCTTAGTACATTCTTTCATTCTCAGATCGAATGGAAAGTTGAAGTGAACTATTCAAGTTCTCGAGGATATGCTTCTAGCTGTGCTATGGATTTTGGAGGTCAATGGGAGCAGTACTTAGCTTTGGCATAGCTCACATAAAATAATATCTATCATTCGAGTATTGATATGAAACTATTTAAGGATTTATATGATAGGAAATATCATTCTATGATTAGGTGGTTTGAGACCACTAAAATTAGGCCCCATGGTATTGATCTGCTTCAGGAGTTATTGGATAGAGTCATGCTAATTCATGATAGGTTGAGGCAAGCTCAGAGTAGGAAAAACACTTATGTAGATTACAGATTTCATGCTTTGTGATTTGGAGTTGGTGAAGGGTATTTCTTCGAGTATCACCCATAAAGGGTATGATGAGGTTCAAGAGAAAAGACAAGCTCGACGCTAGGTATATTGGACCCTTTAAGATCCTTCGCAAAGTTTATGAGGCGGCTTATGAGTTATCCTTACCCCTATATTTTTCTATTGTACATTTGGTTTTCTATGTTTTTATGTTGCGGCAATATATTCCTGACCCATCTCATGTTCTTAGAAGGGACTCAATTCTGTTGGATGAGCGTTTGACTTTCGTGGAGGAACCTATACTCATTTTGGCTAGTGATGTCTGGCGGGTGCACACTAGGGAGATTCCAGTAGTTAAGGTTCAGAGGAGGCACCATACAGTAGAGGAAGATACTTGGGATATTGAGAGCGAGATGCAGACCTAGTATCCTTAAATGTTCGAGGGTTCGGCTATATCCTACTCCTTACTTTTGTGGATAAAAGTTCTTTTGATAGTGGATATTTTAATGACCCTCCAGGTTATAGCTTCCCCAAGTCACTTATGTCTTACTGGAACTGACATTTTGGTTATTGGTCAGTTCGTTTGATTTTTAGAGCTAATTCCCTATTTTAAAGTCTTTACTGGATAGAATTGGCTACCGGGTGAAAAATTTAGACAAACGACCTCGTGTTCCAATTCTAATAGTTCCAGCAAATCTGAAACATTAATTTTAATCTAGGTGGACCCTTGGTTTGAATCAGAGGTTCCCAGACTTATTTTGGGTTATTGGCAAGAAATTAAGAAAAATAACACATGGGTATAGGACCCATTTTTTATCGTAACGACCTCAGATGGAAATTTAACTGTGTCATTAAGTCTGAAATGTCAAATTTGATAGGTAGCATAGTTCATTTGTGTATACAAGATTTTGGATAAATCCCAACAAGATGGTGGAGAGTCAAAAAAAATTTGAGTTTTCAGCTGGTGCACCCACTTAAGCCCTTTTTGGGTCGCTTATGTAGAGGACTGCTAAAGTGCCCAGAAGACCTCTTAAGTGGTCAGGCTGTCCTAGATCAGCTTTTCTTAAGTGTACCCCTCATCTCTTAAGTGATGGACACTTAAGCAATATCTGTGCAGGCAGCCAAATATCACTAAAGTGACATTAGGTCGCTTAAGCGGTGATTGCTTAAGCAACCTAGTGTCCGCTTAAGCGACACCTGGGCACCTAGTACCATATAAATACCCCACTTGTACCGATTTCTTCCATTTTCACCCATTTTCAAGAGTATAGAACCCTAAAATGAGTGAAAATTTGGGAGATCATTGGTGGGTGATTTTGGACCATTTGTGAACTTAAATTACACATTTATTCTCGGAATTCTTGGTAAGTTTTCATCAATTTCATGATTAAATCCTTTATCTTTTTTTCAAAATCCCTAAAATATTAGTAGGTTGACTGTAGTGCCATTTGAGCTTAAAATTTACTTACTCTTGAGGGTAAATGTTCATTGAGCATAAAGGAACGTATTGTCAGTTTTTCGAATGTATGATTTTGCAAGAGGGCCTGACATGGAACTTTTACGTAATTTTGGACCCGAAGCACAATAGTCAAATATGGATATGATTGTTCTCATTTTGATTAGTAGGTTGTGATTTTGATAGCGTGTCATCTTGCGAAAGCTTCTTAAAAAGGAAAATCATTGGTTCACCAGATTCTTTGGGCTTTTCTTTGGCGTCCAGGTAGGATAGGTTTATCTTCTTCATAGATTAAGATAATTCATAGTATAATTATGATATTATGCTAGATATGGGATGGGATTTAGGTATTGGAGGTATGATTGATATAATCAGTATTATTTGGACTATTTAGCCTATTAAGAATTAGTAATTTAGGCGGAATTGACTTAGTTGCTCATGATTTAGGTAGAATTACTATATTAGGGAAAATTGTGGCTTTTTTAACATCGAGAAGTGAAATTTAGATACCTTAGCTTAGTTGGGGGACGGGGGAATAATTTTCCTCATAATACATTTCAGAATTAAAAAATGGGCCCTTCTAGTTCACCTTAGGCCAAGATTCGTGTTAACTCTTGAAAACGTCTATATGCATGTTATACCCTATGAATTACTTGTTTGGAGGTTTGAGAAGATTGGATACATGATATTTATGCCAGTTTGGTATTTGAGAGTTGGTGCTAATTCTAGGCAAAACCCGGTAGTTTATTGATACTGAGTTTCGGTTCAAGTCCAACAATTGATGAGGATATTAATGACAAGAGTTTAGATTCAAGTACAATAAATGATGATAATGATGATGATTCCATTAAGTTTTGGTTTGAATCTGATATTGAGATTTTATTTGTGATTTGATATGGTATAGATGGATTCATGGTTATAGCTTGATACTCGGTAAATTTATGAATCTTCGATGGTGTACTTTCCTTTGATATCATCCTCTAGGCTTATGGAGGCCCACGTTGGGTTAGTTACTTTTCCACACTTACTGATTTATGGGGGCCAGTCTTATAGTATTAAATATGTTTTCTTTTATATTATGTCTATCCTGATTATTTATTTTCAATGTTGGAGCTTATTTCTAGGTTTGCCTTTTTACCTTGACTTAGCTTATTTTTCTCGCATCTTTATCATATTTATGTCATGATTTATCTAAGTCGTTCGATGGTTCCTACTGAGTACCCATGGTTTTGATGCTTATACTATACTTTTGTACCTTTTTGGTGTAGATCCGAGTACCAGTAGCTACAGCTGATGTGATGATCGTGATGCATTGATTTTGGAGATAGTGTGTGCTCTCGGAGTTAGAGTTGCCCCTTTTTCTTCTATTATCAATGTTTAGCCTTTCATTATTTGAGATAGATTTGTATTTTATTACTTATGTTCCTTTTGTAGCAGCTCTTGTACCGATACTACTAGGTTGTGGGATGGTTTTTGATGTTTTATCTATCTTTTAGATTATTATTATTATTGCCTTATTATTTTTATGAGGCTTTAATTGTTGATTTTAGGCTTTTAGGCCATTTTCCAACAAAATTAGCCCATTCCTTATAAGGATACAATTTTGCTTACCTACTGGTGGAATAAATTAGGTGCCATCATGACTCATAAAATTGGGTTGTGACATAGTCAATCTCTCACACCTCCGCACTGGAGCACTTTGACATTTCCTCATCACATGCTCGAATCATCGCAACCTCATTTCGTGCATCCTTTCTTCCACTGAGTCCACTTACACTTGTCTCGAATTGCCCCATTGATACTCTTATCTCTCCTAGTGTCAAAATTCAAAACTATACCATGGATGTAACACAGTGCTTAGAATTACAAATGACTCTAACTAATCCATAGTTTGGCGTAACACTAAGAATTTTATTAATATAAACTGAGCAAAAACTAAACTGATTTAAATAATTGTGAGCCTTCAAAAAATATAAAGTTTGGATAAAACACCAACATAAAAAATAAGTGAAATATCGAACTCTATATCTAAAAACATCTACTAACTGATGATTTGCAAGAACAATCTCCCAACTAATTCTAATAGTCTAAAACTATAAATACTGAAAGAAAAAAGAATAAATTCTCATCCTCAGACATTGAGGACTACCACTCATATCTATTGAGCCAAATGGCCACACTATATATTCTATAGTGGCACGTATTTTGGGACTTGAGTCATACTAAATCTGTATTCTCTCGGTGATAAGTACTACTCCCATAACCACACATATATGCTCATAATTATACTGAAGTCTAAGGAAATCACTTGAATTAATTCAATTTATTATTACTGAATGTGACTGAAATCACAAAACTAGTTAAATGCTTTATGCTATCTTGTGAAAATCATAAAAACATGATGTGCTTAATATTTAGCTAAAATCATGCCTCAAATGGATACTTCATGCTAATTTCATAAGGAACCTAGGATCGTATATACATAACATGTCAAATATTTATAAAGACCATACTTTTGATCATGCATAGAAGTGGCCTTCATAGTCATTGAGATATTCTAAAACATGGATATTGAATGGATCATAAATTTGAGTGTTTGGGACCTTGCCCTAATTCATGAAAGTCATATAAAATTGAACTTTATATCAACTTTGGAAATGAGGGTGAAACGAGACCCTCATTGAATACCCACATACATGACACATGGAGTGGATATAGACCGACACTTAAATTCTTTGAGAGTTTGAAGAAGAGCCCTAGTTTAGTTCTTGAAATTTTGAATCACCTTTTTGTTTTCTGTCTGAGAGGTTTAAGATAAGTGAATGAGGATTTTTTATGCTAAGAACCCTTTAATTTTCCTTTAAAAGAACCTTGAACAACGTAGTATAGGTCTAGGCATTTTGGAAAATATGAAAATAGCCCTACTAAAACGTAATTGATCTTGCTAAAAATAGTAGTCATAAAACAAGATATAATTGATTAGCTGAACCAACAAGTCATACCATGATTTATATAGATTGGACCTGATTTTAGGCTTTGGGCACGACTAGTACCCTATGAGTCGTTGTGTCTGATGATGAGTCGTTGCTGAGACACATTTCTTCTGGATGAAATATCAACGAAAGAATTTCTTGTTAGAATGAGTAATCCAATGACTCATGATCGTTGAGTTGTTTACACTGGGAAAAAAGAGTCATCTTTTATAACTTTTGGCTTGTCACTCAGAATGGGTCCACCTAATGAGTCGTTGTACTGAACACGACTCATGGTCTATGTCATTTTGTGAATAAAATTTGAATTTTAATAGTTGGTTTCTATTCTAAGTCTGAGATAAGATCTTAGGGATTTTTGGAGTGTTAAAATATCACCCTGTTGGGAACAATCATCCTCGAATGAAGGCTATTTAGGCTGAAAAGAGTAGAGAAAGTGGTGCAATCCTAACAACTACATATTAAGAGCCAATTATTAACATAGTAACTAATTTTTGGCTGAAATATAGGCAGAACCAAATTCACAAAACATGCATGCATGATAAGATATGGGAACCTACCTTGACTTACCAATAGGTAAGCCAAACCGTAGCCTAGAATGACAAGTAATGGGATAGTTGGTAGAAGTTATGATGAATACTGAAAATTAAGCATACAAATGAATTATAGATGATATAATATAAAAACAATAACATATATAAATAAGAAAGAGAAAGAGCAAAAGAATATCCAACAACCTAGTAAGGTCGGTACAAGAGCACTTATCAAAAGAATAAGAGTACTAATAATATCAATATACAACTATTTTAAAAAGGAAAGATTGTCCAAAAGTAGCAAAATGAGAGAGCATCAACTTCGACACTGAAAGGTCACCTTATCTCCAAATTCTAGAATGCTCTGGATAGAATGTACGTGGTGATAACTAGTACTAAGATATGCATCAAAAAAAAATGTAGATGTATAATATGAGTATCAAAACAATGGATACTCAGTAGGCATCATTGAATGATAGAGCTAAATCATAATAAAAGCATAATAAGATGCTAGAATGTAAAATAAGCTCAGGGATAAAAGGGCTAACCTGAAATAATTCTCTGGCTGATAAATAATAAATAACAAGGTAAATAAAATAAAAAAAAAACAATCTAACTGTATTCTGACTGGGCTTTCATAACCTCAGAAGGCACAAATAAAAAATAACCCAACCAAGCCCCAGAAGCCCGATGGATGCACTAAATAGAGAATTACCGACAATAATAATCATAAATTCCCAACCACTAAAGCTATATCAGTGAATACTTTTGCACCATAAACACCAAACTCAAACCACATCCTTAATATAATAAGTGAACCTCAAATTAGACTCTAATTTCATAAGTGAATAGTAAATGACATACTCAAACCTATCTTTAAATATCATAAATGAATTTTAAGCTCCAAACTTGAACCGATCTTTAAAAATCATAAATAAATAGCAATTGTCCGAATAAAATCGATCTTTAAAATAAATGCAAGTTACCAAATCTAATCTAGAATCATAAATACATATAAATCATCCTAGGGTCCAATAATATGTATATAATGACTAAAGAAGGCCTCCTAGATCTACAAGGAGCTAATTAAGATATTTGGCCTTAAAGAGGGTCGGCGGGGCTCACTACTAAACTCCGAAAGTTCAGACTAATGTAATTTCTATCCAAAACTAAAGCAGGGCTTCTAAATTATACTGCAAGGTGTCAAATAAGTCTAACAAGTCCTAAGACCAAATTTTAACCCAAGGAGAGGATGAATAGATCAATTCTACCTAAAAATGACGTACTAATCGGCTAAAATATTCCAAATTTCACTAAAAATACAACCAAGTTATAATTTTCAACCAAAATCTAGCATAATACTATACCAGTACCATAATATTGCTCAATACATGAGGAAAGTAAGCGTAGCCCACCTAGACACCGATGAATGCCTGAAAAAGTCAAGTAAATTGGAGATTTTCTCTTTTGAGAAGCCTCTAGATGTTGCCATGCTATCAAAATAATGTTCTAAACATTAATATGAGAATAACAAAAACCATATTACATATAAATTCTTTGGGTCAAAAATTAAACTAAGAATCTCATGTCGAGCCCACTTGCTAAATTACAACTTCAAAACCATCAAAACGTCCCTATAGGCTCAAGGATAATTTATAAAACCTCAAAAATTAAAGCCAAGCATAGAAACATGCATCAAGTAGATATAGGATTAGAAAATAAGTTTTAATAGTATAAGAAAGGATTTGTACCATGGTGACAAGTATCTCCTAGCCCATAACCAATCCAAGACATTCCTTACTGATCGATTCCTTGAGAAATAATCAGTTTCAAACAAGAATAACTTTTATATTCTGAATAATATTTATTATCAAGGCTCACCAAATGATAAATATTTGAATTATATTTCCAATGCATCCATTTTCACCTTTATCCAATATCGGGGTGAACCGTTATGGCCATTTTAGTGAAGCACTATCCGATAGTGAGATATCATGAGCCAAACCACAATTATGGTTAACTTGTATGATGTACAATGGTATCACCTTATATAGACAACTCCAACATTTGAAATTTGACAAGTATACCTTCCAACCACGATCGTGATTTGGAATATTGTGAGTCCCACCGATAATGCTGATTAAATCTTAAACCTACAAATCAAGGTACGACCACAGGTAGATCCCATGATCGTACCAAGTCTCATCTGATCATATTCATATATCTCTCATATAGCTCCCAACCATGAGTAAAATCCATGATCGTAGGTTTGTCTCATGATCATGGGAAGTTCCCGTACTTCTGCTCCAACAACCTCCAGTTATGAATTTTAACGGGGCACATTAGTCTTTTCCACTATTTTAACATCAAAACTATATTTTTTTAGGATATATAAAGATTTATTATTGAGGTTAATATTACCCTAAGCCCTCATTACTAAGAAAAATATTTGATACTTAGTCGCAACTAGAGAAAAGAGATAATTTTTCCCCAAGGCAGAGCTAGGGTTTATCTTCTTCAGGTTTCTAATTTCAAAAATTTGTTCAGGGTTATCATTTCCATGTATGTGGGATTTCATGAATGGGTATTCTTTCACTCTTTCGTACCAAAGTTAACTCGATTCTTTAGTTTAATTTTTTCTTCTTAATTTGGGGTTTATAAGTGTTGTCTAATTCCTTGATATCTTAGTTCCTCGGTGTTATTGAGTTGTTTTATATGCTTTATCATGAATTGTAGTGTTATTACATGTTCATGAATTACAAAACCTAATTACATTGCAAAATCTATAAGTTTGGACTTAAGTTATTAAATTCTTTGGAATTACTCAGATTCTGAAAGTTGAATAATACTTGCATTCTTTAGAGATAGTGGGTTATGAACACCCAATGACCTAAGATTTCTTGCATATATATATATATATATATATATATATATATATATGTTTGTGAGTGTAGGATTATCTCGCTCATATATTTTTGAATGCTTTCAAATAATGAATTTATTTTTAGTCTTAAGATTAGTATTATCATTGAGTATTGCTGTTATAGTGTCATTCAGTTGGGAGTAGTACTTAGAACTGAGAGAATACAAAAATGAAAGTTCACCTATAAATTAGGCTGAAACCTTTTGTCAAAATCTCTAAGTCCCATAACTACGACGTCATCATAGGTTTTAAAAGGTCACTCTTCAGATCAGATTTGACATCTTAGTCCTTTTGGACATAAGTTTAGTTGATCTACATTAGTCAGTGTTTGTACCCATGGAAAGGTACTGAACACCAACTGAGGTTATAGGTTGGATCCTGGTTAGCTTAGATTGTGTACATCGGTTATTAGTAGCTCCCACAATCCAAAATCTATAGTTTGGATTCAGCTATTTACAACACCCTATTTTTAATTATTTAGTTTATTATACAACACATGTTCGTTACTGGGTCTCGCATCAGTTTATCGTGTTACAAGTGTCATGTCCATCCTATATTAGTTATTTTCTATCTCACATACTCAATACATTTGAAGTATTAATCCTATACTTTTTATGCTATATTGTCTCATAATATAAGTTCTAACACTCAATACCTAGATCACACATAGTATGATATCGTACCGCATCAATAGTAGCACTTGGTGAGTCCTCACATTCGCAGGCTAGTATTAGTCTTTCATTTTGTTTTTTCTTATATCAGTTATAGATAGTTAGAGTTAGAGGGGGGGCTTATTACAACAACTCATCTTAGTAGAGGCTTTTATACATACTAGTAGATGTTTGCATCTTGTGGTTTTAAACTTAGATACTGATGTTGGGTTTCTTTAGATTACTTATTTAATCATTTAGTTTAGCTTTTGCATAAATGTTTTATTAGAAATTTTTGTTATTCTTAATGTCATTCCAGGCCATGGGTAGCTCTGAGTCACTTATGGCTCTAAGCATCGTGTTATGACTAATGGTATTCTCAGGTCGTAACATCATTTATCCTAAAAAAATGGATGAAATCCTCGTACAAGTACTCCCTCAAATTAGCCTCAAGTTTAAAGTGTCATAGAGTGTCTAAAAGTCGTATTAAAATAGAGTCTTACCCAGGGGTATAAAGTGCAACACACTTATGAGTAAAAGGCTATGAAATATTTTAAGAAAATTTTCACTTCTTTTATATTTATATTGTGTGATAAAGTGTAAAATCTATTAAAACCTTCTTCTAACTCATTATCTATACATTTGCAAAAGATGACTCCAAAGAGAACTAACAAAAGAAGGATTAGAAATAATAATGGGGTTGAGAATCAGCAAGCATCACCACTAGCTCCAAAACCCATTGAATGAACAAATCTCACATGTCGAATTTAGGGCTGCTTTAATAGAATAACCAACTAGTTATGGCCCTAACCAATCCGGCAGTAAATTTAGTAACTATAAGAGACTGAAACTTAACTCGGATGAATCCTCCAGTGTTCTTTGGGTCCAAGTTTGAAGAAGATCCACAGGAGTTCTTGGATAGTATTTATAAAGTTATGGAGATCATGAATGTCACCCCAAATAAAAGTGTTGACTTGGATGCCTATCAGCTAGAAGGAGTGGCTTACACCTAGTATAAATGATTGAAGGAGGATAGGGGTGCATATGCAAAACCAATAGAGTGGGATGAGTTTGTTATTGTATTTCTAGAAAGGTTCTTCCCACTTGAGCTAAGAGAGAACAAGGTGCAGGAATTCATAAATATGAAGCACAATAATATGAGTGTCAATAAGTATTCCTTTAAGTTTACTCAGTTGGTAAGGTACCCCCAAGCTATAGTTATTGATTCTAGGGCCCGCATGAGTAAGTTTATGTCTGGTGTTTCTAATGATGTCGTCAAAGAGTATAGGACTGCTATGCTTGTAAAGCAGATGGACATATCTAAGCTGATGGTTCATTCTCAATAGATAGAGAAAAAGAGAGTTAAGGAGAAGGAAACAGTAAGTAAGAGGGATAGAATATGTAGCTTCAATTTCTCTCAATAGAGGTCAGATAGTGGAAATCATTCTTTGTTCTTCCATAAATCTTTAGCTCCAGCCTCATCTTCTGCTAGTAATCTAGTGCCCAAGTTTAAGAAAGATTATTAAGATACAACACCAGTATCTAAGTCCTAGGGTAGTGAGAATATTATTCATACCAATCAGATATGTAAGAAATATAATAAAAACCATAAGGGTGAGGGTATGGCTGATAATTCTTTGAGTATGGTAAGCTACGCCATAGACTAAAGGAATGTCCAGTGGCCTCACAAAAAGGTAAGGATTCTTATTAGTAAAGTTATTCCAACTCCTTAGCAGCTCAAGTATTTCACCTGACTCAGCAAGGTGCATCATTTAGTGCAGCTAACAAAAAGCGTCAGAATAGGTTCTATGCCCTTTACGCTCGATAGGACAATAAAGGTTCTCCTTCTGGTGTAACCATGGGTATATGGCAGTTCTTACATATTCATGCCTACACATTGTTAGATCCTAAAGATCCAGTTTCTTTTGTAATTCCTTAAATAGTAGTAGACTTTGTTGTTAGTCCCAAAACTCTTTTAGAAACTTTTTCAATCCTACTCTAGTTGATGACTCAACCATATCTAGACCTGCATACAAAAACTGCTTAGTCACATCTCTCAGAAAGTTACCTCAGTTGACCTTGTAGAGATAGACATGGTAGATTTTGATGTCATTCTTGACATGCAATGGCTACACTCTTGCTATGCCTCTAATGATTGTAGAAAGAGATTAGTCCAATTCCAGTTTTCAAATAAACTAGTTTTAGGGTGGAAGGGTAGTATCTTAATGCCTATGGGTTAGTTTATCTCTTACCTTGGGCTATAAAGTTGATCTCCAAAAGGTGCATCTATCATCACGATCGGGTTAAGGATTTAAAATATAAGGCCTCAACTCTTGGATCGATTCCAATGGTAAATGAGTTTAAGAAGTATTTTTAGAAGATCTACTCGAAGTTTCTTTCGAATGTGAGACTAAATTCAAAATAGATCTCTTTCCAGATACCCAACCTATTTTAATTCAACCCTATAGAATGGATCCAACCGAGCTTAAGGAGTTAAAGAAATGGTTAAAGGACCTCCTAGACAAAGGTTTTATTAGGACCAATGTCTCTCAATCAGCTGCTTTAGTTTATTTTATGCCCAACAAAGATGATTCTCTCAGAATGTACATAGACTACTACAATTGAAAAGGTCACAGTTAAAAGTAAGTATCCCAGTCCCAGGATTGATGAATTATTCAATCAACTTAAGGGTGCAAGTTGCTCTCTAAGATAGACCTCCGAGTAGACTATCAACATCTTAGAGTAAGATAATGAGACTTTCAGAAAACAATCTTAAAAACTCAATATGGTCACTTTGAATTTGTTGCCATGACTTTTGGACTAACGAATGCTCTTTTAAATTTTATGGTGCCAATGAACAGGGTGTTAAAGTAGTACTTGGTCACATTCATTATCGTTTTTACAAATGACATTCTCATTGATTATCTAAGTGAGGATGAATATGCGGATCATCTAAGAATTGTCTTGCAGACTCTTAAAGATCGCTAGCTATTCGCCAAGATCGACAAGTGTAAATTTTGATTAAAATCAAAAACATTCCTTGGTCATATTATTTTCGGTGAAGGCATTAGGTTGATCCTTAAAATATCAAAGTAGCAGGGAACTGGCCTAGACCTTTTTCTTCTGCAGATATAGAGTTTCTTGGGCTTGGCCAATTACTACAGATGGTTTGTTAAAGGATTTTTCTTCATTCTTATCCCATGTCCAGGTTTACTTAGAAGAAATTCAAATTTCAGTTGATCATTCTTGTGAGAAGAGTTTTTTGGAGTTGAATACTCTACTCAGCACTGCTTCAGTTTTAACTCTGTGCAAGATCTTGTATGGTCTTATGGTTTTTATTGTTTATGCCTCTAGACAGCTCAAGCCCCCTAATAAAAACTACTCAATTCATGATCTTGAGTTAGCATCAATTGTTGTTTCCTTAAAGACTTAGAGACATTACCTTTATGGGGTTCATGTTGATGTATTCACCAATCACAAGTGTTTTTAGTATGTGTTCAGTCAGAAAGATCTAAATCTTTATCAGGGGAGATGGCTAGAGTTTTTGAAGGATTATGATATGTGTGTCTTGTACCACAATGGTAAATCCAATGTCTTGGCTGATGCTTTTAGAATATTATTTATGGGAAGCATTTCTCGTGAAGAGGATGAGAATAAAGAGTTAGTCCACGAGGTTCACAGGCTGGCCAGACTGGGAGTTCGGTTGGTTGATCTAGCCAAAGGTAGTATTTTAGTTCAAAATGGTTCAAAATCCTCTTTGACAGCTGAGGTGAAATAAAATCAATATGAAGACCCTATTTTTCTTAGATTAGAAGTAGCAGAGTAAAGTTAGAAGGCTGAGGTTTTCTCCCAAAGGGGAGATGGTGTTCTTTACTATCGAGGTAGACTATGTATTCTAAATATAGATGAATTGAGATATGTAATACTAATAGAAGCTCACGACCGTGATATTATATTCTACTAGAAGTGACTAAGATGTACTATGATTTATGAGAAATCTATTGCTGGAATGGCATGAAGAAATATATTGCAAAATTTGGAGCTAAGCGTCCAAATTTCCAACAGGTTAAGGTTTAGCACTAGAGACCTTGTAGTACACTTTAGGACATCAATATTCCTACTTAGAAGTGAAAAGTACTGAATATAGACTTTATCATAGGGTTGCCTCGTACTCGTCGTCGGCATATTTCCATTTGGGTTTTCGTGGATCAAATGACTAAGTTGACCTATTTTCTACTAGTTAACACTTCAGTTTTAGTTGAGGACTATGCTAAACTCTACCTGAGGGAGTTGGTGAAATTGCATTGAGTTTTTTTAACTATTATCTTAGATAGAGGTACTTAGTTTACCTCTCAGTTTTGGAAGATGTTTCAAAAGGGTCATAGTACCCAAGTTCATCTCAGTATAACTTTTTATCCGCAGGTGTATAGTTATACAAAAAGGACCATTCGAACCTTAAAGGACATGTTGAAAATCTCTATGATCGATTTCAAAGTTACTTGGGATGGATCATTTGCCTTTGATGGAGTTTTCTTATAGTAACAGCTATCACTCTGGTATTCAAACGGCCCCATTTGAGGCACTTTATGGTAGAAAGTGTGGATCTCTAATAGTTTGGTTTGATATTGGTGAAGCTACATTGATAGGACTAGACTTAGTCCATGAGTCTATAGAAAAGTTTTAGCAGATTACAGAAAGGCTGAGAATGACTCAGAGTCGTTAGAAGTCCTATGAAAATATGAAAAAATGGAGCATAAGTTTGTTATTGGTAATTTTGTCTACTTAAAGTTTCACCTATAAAGTGGTTCATAGATTTAGGAAGTAAGGAAAGCCCATTCCCCGCTATATTGTTACTTATGAGGTTGTGGGTGATTTTGGCAAAGTGGCCTACGAGTTATATTTGTCGACAGACTTAGCAGCAGTACATCCAGTCTTCTATGTTTCCTTGTTAAAGAAATACATTGGTGATCCCGCATCAGTTGTGCCCTTAGAAAGTATAGGCGTAAAAGATAGTCTCACTTATGAAGAGGTTCCTATTGAGATACTTGACTGTCAGGTTTGTAAGTTGAGGAGTAAGGAGTTCATCTTGATAAAGGTTCTATGGAAAAATCAGTTAGTTGAGGGAGCTACTTGCGAAACAGAGGAAGATATAATGACCAAGTACCTCCACCTCTTCCCCTAAAAGCCAGTACTAACCTGAGTTAATAGTTACCAGTTAATTAATTAATTCTTTTTATTTCATGTCACCTAGCTATTCTCATGTCAAAGAATGCATCCATGAGTTTGATTCAATCTACGTTTCAGTTACTAAATTAGTATCATATCAGTGTTTAATTCTAAGAAACTCAGTGTAGGAATTTTAGGTACAGATAGTGTGAAAGATTCCAATAATATTAGGAGAACTATTGAAGAAAATATGGAAATTGCAGCTTTTTTCCCTTAACCTTGCAGCTTAGTCAGTTTCCATTAAGAGTTAAATGGCCCCAAGTGGGAGAACATTGTATGTAACGCCTCGAGTCTGTATCCCGAATGCTACACGGTGATTATAATTCCGAAGGACTGCAAGCTAACCTATGACTGGTACCTGCTATAATAAATGAATAGTAATACTACAAATATGCACAAATTAGGCAAAAACTTGCCATAAGGTTCAATACTAAAATAAAACTGAACACGGTATAACATTATCAAAACTAAAACATCTATTTGAAAATACTCTAGTCTGAAAAAGTCTTTACTATCTGAATCATGGAGTTGATGGGACAAGCCCCCGACTAATTCCAACTACTAAAAACTGTACTAATAAATTAAACTCCTAAAGAAAATAATCATGTCCTCAAACTATGAGGACTCACCACTAACTCTGACTGCTGAAGATATGATCTGCTATGGGTGCTCAGGAGCCCGTGCATCTAAACTTATGATATAAGACATCATAGCGTAAGAGAAATATATACGTCAGTACCTTAAATGTAATAGTATGCTAAGTGAGGTAGGCTGAAATGCATAGGTTCATATGTATAAATAATACTGACTGAATGACATGAATATAACTGAATGAGAGTACATGCATGAATACATTTACTGTAACTGAGATCGTGATAACACTGGATACTGAGTTCTAGCTGAGTTATTTACTACTGGTACTGTGAAGCTGATAACTGAGTGATTGTATCTAATAGCCTTCATTATGTGGAACTATACTGAGTTTCGTACTGAACTTAGTGACTGTGTCTGACAGTACTGAATCTATAGAACTGAACTAAGTTCTATACTGAGACTGAGTTTGAAACTGAAACTGAAACTCTGGGAGGTAATCATCTAACTTATGCCCCTTTCTGAATAGATTGGGGTCCAACCTGTAACCCCAATCGAATGGGTGTTAGTACCGTGCCACGGGTAAAGATAAGCTATGAGTTAACCCTCTCAGATAGGAATCTTTTTCGTCAACCCTCGCTGGTAGGAAAACTCGTGTGAGATATATCAACCCTAATCTGGCAGGAAGATATATCAACATATTCTAGCAACGTAGTTCTATAACTCGTGTGAGATATATCAACCCCTATCCCTGGGTTCGCTCGGTGCTAAATCCTACTCCCAACTGAATAGACACTGAACTGGTTTTCTAGTTCATACTAGGATTGACTGAACTATTACTAATTTTACTAAGTTCCATTGACTGATGAAATACTACTGAATTTTGTTAGCTCGCTGAGTTTACTGAGGTTTGAACTAAATACTAAACTAGACGGGACTAATACTGAGTCTACTAAGTTCTCCTGAGCCTTGTAACTCACTGAGAGTACTAATAATAATGACGCGACATAGATTATTCTATAACTGACAATGGATCTAGGTAAACAGCTAAATTGTCGGGTATAAATATCCCCAGGACTCAATAGCATGAAAAGTTAGACTGAGAGTTTAACTGGAGCTCATGCTCACTTGCCTGACATGAGTACTGAAAGAAGGGAAACTTTTCCTAAAAATATCTCGTAGCCTCCTGTCCATAAGTGTGGCGCTCTACTCACCCATGCACAAGACTTTACTAGATGCAACTTTCAGACTTCCTAGGACTCTGTTGAACCGGGCTGTGATACCAAGTTTGTAATGCCTCAAGTCTGTACCCTGGATGCTACACGGTTCTCACAATCCCGAAGGACAATAAGCTAAACCATGATTGGTACCTGCTGTAATAACTGAATGGTAATACTACAAATATGTAGAAATTTTCCATAAGTTCCAATACTAAAAAAAAACTAAACATGGTATAACAATACCAAAACTGAAAAATCTATCTGAAAATACTCTAGTCTGAAAAGCCTCTACTGTATGAATCATGGAGTTGATGGGACAGGCCCCTAACTAACTCCAACTACTGAAAGCTACACTGATAAACTAAAATAGTGAAGAAAATAATCATGTCCTTAAACTATGAGGACTCACCACTAACTCTGACTGCTGAAGATCTGATCTGCTAAGGGTGCTTGAGAACTCGTGCGTCTAAACCTATGATATCAGACATCATAGTGCAAGAGAAAGGTAGTGTCAGTACATTGAATGTACAAGTATGCTAAGTAAGGTAGGATGAAATGCATTGGTTCATATACATGAGCAATACTGACTGAATAGCATGAATATAACTGAATAAGAGTACATGCATAAATATGTATACTGTAACTGAGATTGTGATAACATTGGATACTGAGTTCTGAATTTTTGATTTACTAATATTTAAGTTTACTGATACTGTAAAGGTGATAGCTTAGTGATTGTATCTGATAGTCTTGATTCTGTAGAATTGTACTGTGTTTCTTACTGAACTAAGTAACTGTGTCTGACAGTACTGAATCTGTAGAACTGAATTGAGTTTTATACTGAAACTAAATCTGAGACTGAAACTGTGAGAGGAAATCATCTAACCGACATGACCCTTTTTTAATAGATTAAAGTCCAACCTATAACCCCAACCAGAAGGGTGTCAATACCATACCATTGGTAAAGACAAGCTGTGAGTTAACCCTCTCAGATAGGAATCTCTTTTGTCAACCCTCGTTGTCAGGAAAACTCATGTGAGATGTATCAACCCTAATCCAGCAAAAATATACTCAACCTATGCTGGCTACATAGTTTTGTAACACAAGAATTGCTACTAAGGGTCAAACCCTCTGCTGGCAGGAATGCCCTCTTCCCTGGGTTCGTGCAATGTTGAATCCTACTCCCAACTGAATAGATACTGAACTGGTTTTCTAGTTATACTAGGCTTGACTAAACTATTAATGATTTTACTGAGTTCCATTAACTGATGAAATACTACTGAATTCTATTAATTGACTGAGTTTACTGAGGTTTGAACTGAATATTAAACTAGACAGAACTAATACTGAGTCTACTGAGTTCTCCTGAGCCCTGTAACTGACTGAGACTATTAATGATCATGACGTGACTTAGATTATTCTATATCTGACACTATCTCTAGGTAAATAGCTAAATTATTAGGTATAAATACCCCCAGGACTCGATAGCATGAAAAGTAAAGCACCACATGATCTTGCATAGCATAAAAATGCACACTTGTTCATAATTCATCTATAGAGGAATTTTATCAAACACTTGCATGGCATAAAATAGTATACATACTATTAGGGTATAATCTTATTATTACATTCACATGAGTAATTCATCAAATAGTTGGATGGTATAGTATATGCACATAATACTAAACAACATGTGAGCATCATGATTTAATTTCCAAATTCACAATTCCATGGGTTTCAACATGAATTCACATGATAAATCACACCTATCAAATAATTCTGCATTAATCTTGTAATAAATCATGAAATAAAAATCCAATTATAGCAATAATCATGAATACACTTTGATTTCAAATCATAGAAATCTTGAAATCAAGCTACTTGAAGTTTGAAAGTGTTTCTTGGACTCCAAGGGTGGAAGGAACCCTTGGATGAACACTTCGCATACCTTAGTTGCTAAATTCTTGAAGAATAATGGTGAAATCTTGAGCCTTGGCTTTTGAATTTAGATCACCTAGGGTTTCTGTTCTTGAGAAGTTTGAGAATAGTGAATGGATTTAACATCTAAGAGGGCTTTATCTCGTGTTTTGGGGCTGATAGGCATAGGAAAAGACCTTAATACCCCTAAGGACGCGACTTTTAATGACTGAAAACCAAACTATCGATGCGCAGACTGACGCATCGCGTCGTTGGCATCGATGCGATAACCAATATACCATGTCGAGTCTATATCAGTTCACTAGAATTTTCATAGATCTAAGAGAAAAATTTATCTGTCGATACGAGGGACGATGCGATGCATCAAGATTGCATGACTCACTGTTTTGGTCTCTCGAACATGGTCTAAACAAGGTCCGAAAAATTTAAAACTTATCCGTAAATGCCTACTAATATTCCTACTTATTAATTAACCTAAAGATCGATACTTTACAGTCATAAGAGTCGTGAAATAGAGTTGCCAACTTACGAAGGCCAAAATAATACTAAGTCTGAATACTTAGCTAGAATTTTCTAAGTATGGGACCCCTTAGCAAGCTTAAAAGGCTGAGTTGAACTTAGGATTTTTTTGGGCCTTACATTGTAACACCCTAAATATTAGACTACATGCAGAATTAAACATCAAGATTTGATTGTATTACAAAGGATATGGCCGTGTACCATGGCCACAAGTACGTCCTGGCCCATAACTAAGCCAAAACATTCATTGTTGATGTGCTATAAAAATATAGTACTTTTAATGCTTAAAATGAGGAAAATATATAGGCTTCTGAGGTAATTTGGTTAGATATGATACATTTTGGGTATGTTTTGCAGGAAATCATGTTTTGGATGCTAAGTTCATGAAAAGGGTGAAAAAGTAGTTTTGGCTACTTTTTAGAGCAATTATGGATGTTTGGGATACTTTTCGAATTGTTCGTGATCAAAGAATGTTTGAGAATTGAAAAAGAGCAGAAAAAATGACTCCTAGAACTTACTAAGTCAACCTACGGATCGCAAGTAGGACCTACAGACCGCAGGTAGGCAAAAGCTAGAAGTCCAAAATCCCGAGAGTTAAACTTGCAAAATTTTTTCATCCACTACCTATGCCCTTTACCTATGCCCAGTATCAGGACAACATGTACTACTTTCTCCTAGGATCAGAGTGCAGGTACAGACCACATGTATCCACCAACCCTGTTTTCTCTTATTTTGTTCGGGATTTGTTTTTAGGGTTTTCTCATGTACTATAAATGCCCTTTATGTGTTTTTAGTAAGAGTAACATACTTTTGATACTCAAAAAAATATTTTGATTCCAAGATTCAATTTTGATCTTGGGATTATCTTGTATTGACTTCAGTTGATTAATTCAGTTGTGATTATGGGTTTTTACACTTCTAATCATTATGATTTATATTTAATTTCAATAATGAATGTTATTGATCTCTTCACAAGCATGAGTGGCTAAAAAACCCATAGCTAGGATTATAGAAACCCTGGCAAATTAACGAAGTAGGGGAAGTGCGATTGTTGAATTGAATCGATACGCATGGCGTGCATTGCATTATCTTCACTATAATAGATTTTTTAGCGGTGTGCAATGTTAAGATCTCACCTATATTACTGCTACTTACTCCAAAAGATGAGTAGTGACTAGG
This sequence comes from Capsicum annuum, assembly GCF_002878395.1. Classification (NCBI taxonomy): domain Eukaryota; kingdom Viridiplantae; phylum Streptophyta; class Magnoliopsida; order Solanales; family Solanaceae; genus Capsicum; species Capsicum annuum. The sequence continues at coordinate 73,663,773 of NC_061118.1, read as the reverse complement.
AAAAGATAATGACAACAGTAATTTGGAGTTTAGCTTTCGATCTAAGCTACTAGTTATTATCTATGTAAAATAGATAAATTTCATATAATAACTAGAAACTCAAAATATAATATTCAAATGGGATCAAGATAAGTGTTAGTAATACGATATCTTGAGAATCAAAAGCTAAAGGGTAAAATCTGTTAACTCGTCCAAAAGACTATAGATGGTATATAACTTATTGATTCAGCATGCAATGTATTGGGTTGGTTCAACATAACACAATAAGCCTACAAATTTGAGAATCTTGAGTAATACAATCCTAGTGTTCACCACTACTGATCACAATCAAAGTTGATATTTGCTCTTTGTTCGATATTGCTGTTGAAATCCCCTATTTACTATTTTTGTTTTTGCCCATTGATTACAGCATCTGAAATCCACGAGTCTATACAGTCCCTTGGGATTCAACCCCAATCTTTATTGGGTTACTATATTTGACAGCGACCTTGTCATCTTTTGAGAGAAGGTGTAGCTTGATCGTTATCAAATTTTAGTGCCGCTGTCGGGGAATAAGGTATTGATTTGTGAATTGATGTTGTTCTAGTGTTTGGGTTTTTCTTTTTGTTCTTAGTTAGGCATAGACCGGTGTATGACTAGAACACGGTGTAAAGGCAATCCCTTACTCCAAACTGAATCCAAATCTAGAAAGCATCCTATAAATATATAGTAGGATGTCAGAGTCGAAAAGAGAAGATTTGCCTTCCCCTCCATCTAAAGGAGTTTAGGACATTATTGATTGATAGACTGGTGAGCTCTTAGCTCAAGTTAAAAATGATAGGATGGTAGTAGAGAAAACTTAATGCATAGCTTGGCAGGTAGAGTTAGCTGAGTAGAGATAGGTAGCAGACCGTCGGGCAATTATTGGCGGAAACCAGAATAAAAAAAAGGAGGACGACCTCAAGTGATCCCAACATATCAGTATATTCAGCTGTATAAAGATGATGAAGAGGATATGGTTATGTTGAGGCGGCAGAGATGGGATTTATCATTCCTCCTGCTTTGCCCTCTGATGTCAAGTTCAACATTTCTAGTGCTATGATTCAACTCTTATACTTAAAGGGCGTGTTTGCAGGGTTGCCTATAGATGACGCAAACATGCATATGGCAAATTTTATTGGGATCTGCACTTTATATACCATACCTGGGGTAGATCAGGAGGCATTGAAACTGAGGTTGTTTCCCTTCTTACTTACTGGAGAGGCATCTTTATGGCTAGGGGTAATTTCAAGAGGGTCTATCACTATATGGAGCAAGTTATGCAGATAATTTTTGAAAAAGTTCTTTTCTCTATCTAGGGTATTGCAGCTCAAGGATGAGATTTAAAACTTTAGGAAGTTGCAGTCATAATCTATGTATAGGGCATAGTTCAGGTTCAAGAAGAAGCTTAGCATTAGGAGATGGCCAAACAATTTGTAATAATAAATTCTGCAAAGGATAATACAGTAGAGGTACAAGGTTCAGCTTCTAGGGTGCACATGTCAGAGTTAGAGGAGGAGGCAAAGTATGTAGATCATTAGTTGGTGATTTTTTTAGCCCAAGGGCAAGGTAATCAAGGTCGGAACTATGATGATAGAGATAAATACATTCCACCTGGCAGATGAGATGCAGAATTGGGAATAGAAGAGATGTTGGCTAAACTGATGAAGGGTCAAGAGAAGCAGGAAACTTTCCTTACAGAACTCAATGTCAATGTTTCAGGATTAACGCAGAAGGTTGAATCACATTCAATTGCTATCAAGCAGTTAGAGTACCGGTATGGTCAAAGCTCTACCACATTGGCCCAACATCAAATAGGTGGACTTCCTAGTGACAATGTGCCAAATTCTCCAACACTGGTTCATTGTTCGACTATTAACACGAGGAGTGATTCTCCACCTGATGAGAAATTTTTCCCTGCTACTAATGAGCCAATGAAGGAAAATATCATTGCAGATGAGTCACCTCAAGTTGAATTTAAGAAGTTGACTTATAGTGATGATGACTTTGGGAGTCATGACGATGACAACTAGGTAGTAGAAGAGCTCTAAGATATAGTGCAATAGTTTAGCGTAGATTTTCATGCACCATCAGTAAAATAGAAGAGAGACCCAGGTAAAATCACCATACCATATTTTATTGGGCCTTGCGAGATTAATTCGGATTTATGCAATATGGGAGTAGAAATAAATGTAACGCCATTGGTGATATACAAAGTATTGGGGTTAGGAAAACTCAAGCCTACATCTGCAAGGTTTTTGATGGTTGATTCATCTATCACCAGTAGGTATGGTACACAATGTAGAAGTGAAAGTGGCATCATTTACGTATCCAACAGATTTAATAATTTTAGACTAGGAAGTAGATGCCCACTTTTCGATTATCTTGGGTAGACCTTTCTTATCTATTACCAAGTATTGATTAATATGGACCTAGAGGATATCACTTTCAAATGGAATGATAATCATAGTGTTGAATATATGTATGATAGTTCAACAGCTTGATGATATGAGAATGGTAGCAGTGATTAATGCAATGAATAATAATGTGGTTGCAGTGGATATACCTATTGAGGAGAGATTAGGGGTAGAAGCATTGGCAATAGTGATTATTAACTTTGAAAGTGATGGTATATATATATATGACAAGCTGGTTCAGGTACTACATGGCATAGGTTCTTACAAATATGCCCTTAAGAAGCTAAATCTTGACTTGAAGAATAGAACCACACCTCCTGCAATACCATCGATTGAAGAACCTCTGGTATTGGAATTGAAGGCCCTCCACCTCACTTGTCGTATGTATTCTGGGGGGGGGGTAATACTCTATCGGTAATTATTGCGGCATATCTAGTAGGAGCATAGGTAAAAGATTTTATATCAGTGTTACAAAAGTTCCAAAGAGATATTAGATGAACTACTGCATACATTATAGGGACTCAACCCAATATATGAACACACAATATATAGCTTGAGCTGGACAACATTCTCAGTATTGCGTATCAGAGATGACTGAATCCTCCTGTAGGAGGTAGTGTAAAAGGAGATAATCATATGGTTATATATTGGGGTGGTTTTTTGTATTATATAAAATAAGTAGGTGAGCCTGGTTTAATACATGCCAAAGAAAGGAGGAATCATAATGTTTCTAAATAATATGAATGAATTAGTACCAATGAGGCCAGTGATTGTTTGAAGAGTATGCATGGACTACAGAAAGTTGAATAAATGGACACAAAAAACCACTTCCCAATTTCGTTCATGGATCAGATATTGGACAGACTAGCAATCAAGGGTTGGTACTATTTTCTTGATGGGTATTCGGGGTACAATCAAATCATGATTGCTCCCAAAGACCAAGAAAAGACAATCTTTACTTGCCCCTATGGGACCTTTTCACTCAAGAGGATGTCGTTCGGACTATGCAATGCACCCGCTACTTTTTAGAGAGGTATGATGTCCATATTCTCTGACATGGAAGAAGACACCATAGAAGTATTCATGGATGACTTTTCAGTAGTTGGGGTCTCATTCGATGACTGTTTAGCCCATTTAGCTAGTGCACTAAAGAGATATGAAAAGTGTAACTTGGTACTAAATTGAGAAAAATACCACTTCAAGGCAAAAGAAGGTATCGTGCTAAGGCACAAAATCTCTAAACATGGTATTGATGTGGAAAAATTAAATATTGAAGTAATTTAGAAGTTGCCACCGCCAATGCCAGTTAGAGGCATACAGAGTTTTTTTGGGTCATGCAAGCTTTTATAGGAGGTTCATCAAGGACTTCTCTAAAATTTCAAGTCCTCTATGCAAGATTTTAGAGAAAGAGGTGAAATTTTTATTCAATGATGCTTGTCTCAAGGCTTTTAAATGCCAAATAAGTGATTGATTTTGGCGCCCATCATTGTGTCTCTAGATTCGTCTGCACCTTTTAAGGTAATGTGTGATGCGAGTGGAGTAGCCTTGGAAGCTATTCTAGGCTAAATCATAGAAAATATACTGCATCTCATCTACTATGCCAACAAATCTTTAAACCCGCATAAAAAAATTATACAATTATAGAGCAGGAGCTACTTGCGGTGGTTTTTGCTTTTGTAAGGTTTTGGTCTTGATTGATTGGGACTAAGGTTATAATTCACACTGACCATGTAGTCTTGAGGTACTTTATGTTAAATAAAGACACCAAACCCAGATTGATTCATTAGGTTCTTTTACAACAAAAGTTTGATTTTAAAGTCAAGGACCGAAAAGTAAAAGATAATCAAGTTACAGGCCATTTATCCAGACTTGAGGAGGATACCATACAGAAACTAAGGGATAATCTTGATAAATACAATGTTTTTCCTAATAAGCGAGTGTTGGTAGCATCTCAAGATTTGATTGCCTAGTTTGCTGATTTTGCCAACTATTTGGCAAGCGATCTTGTCCCTAGAAAATCTATCCTTCAAGCAGTAACAGAGCTTTATACATGAGTTAAGAAAGTTCTTTTTGGATGAGCCATATTTATTTAGGGTTTGTATTGATGGTGTGATTTAGAGATGCATTCCATAGGTGAAGATGATGAGTACTCTGAAAGTTTGACATTCTTCACCAGTTGGGGGTCACCACAGCGGTACACGGACAACCCATAAAATTCTACAGAGTGGGTTTTACTGGCCTTCAATTTACAATAATGCTAATGATTTTTCAAAAGCCTATGACTAATCTCAGCGTCAAGGAAATATTTCACGATACTACGAACACCCCATGACACCTATTCTGGAGTAGGAGTTGCTTGATGTATGGAGGATTAATTTCATGGGCCTATTTATGATATCCTATGGCATGAGATACATTTTGGTAGTGGTTGACTATGTATCAAAGTGGGTGGAGATAGTTGCACTTCCAAAAAATAAAGGTAGAAGCGTCACCATCTTTTTAAAAAGAAATATATTTTCCCGATTAGGCACTCCATGTGAAATTATCAGTGATGGTGGGTCACACTTCTGCAACCACTTGTTCAAATTACTGATTGTTAGATATGGAGTAAAGAATAAGGTGGAAACACCTTACCATCCTCAGACGAGTGGGTAAGTGAAAGTCACCAATAGAGAGATAAAGTCTATTTTGGCAAAACCTGTGAATACCAATAGGATTGGCTACTGTAGAAAGTTAGATAATATATTATGGGCCTACCTAACAACCTATAAGACCCCCATAGGTGACTCTCCATATAACTTATGTATGGTAAAGTATGACACTTATTGGTTGAGCATGAGCATAAGGAACTATGGGCATTGAAAAGGCTAAATTTTAAGTGGTGTGATGCAACAAACTTGAGGTTAAGCAAGGTGAATGAGTTGGATGAATTCTAAATCTGTGCTTATGAGAGCTTGACCATATACAAACAAATAATGAAGTTGTACTATGACAAGAAGATCAAGAAGAGGATATTCAAACCCGGTGATTTGGTCTTGATACACAATTTAAAACTATGTTTGTTTCCTGGAAAGATAAAATCAAGATAGACTAGACCATTCACTATAGTTAAGGTATTCCCATATGGTGCTATTGATATAAATCATGATGGTGATATCCCATTTAAAGTGAACGAGCAACGAGTGAAACAATTCTTAGGAAACTTAGAAGAAGTAAGAGTTTGTGCTGAAATAGACCTTGGCGAAGTCTAAGAGCCAAGGAAACTGAGTCGTTCCATAATAGTAAATCAGGAACTTCTTGGGAGGAAACCCAAGGTACACGGATGCCTAGTGCATCCCAAGTATGTTCTCACTTCCCTCTGTTTTGTTTTATTTTAGCACATTGCGAACATTGTACAGTTTTTAGTTAAGGATGGGCATACTATGTTGTTGCAGTTTTTTGTTATCGTGCTTCTTTTCCTATTGGTCATAGTATGGTTGTAGAATCGATATGTCTAGGATAATTTGTTTTGTATTGTGTTTTACTTCGTATTGTGTTTTGATTTTGTGTAATTAGGAGATTTTTAAGTATTTAAGGCAGTAGTCGTGTTTTGATTGATTAATTATACCCCTCCAAAATTATGTTTTAGAACTGTCAAAATGTATATATGTATGAACATTGTGGATCTTGTTATGGCATTAGAATTAGGGACATGATAATCACTTGCTAATAATTGCATGAACCAGATAGACAGTAGTTGGCAATATTAACTCTGTGCCATGTGTGTGTGAGATACTACCTATTTTCCTTTATGTGTTGAATTCAGAACTTGCCTACGTGGAAGGATAGTTGGTTAGGAAACGATCATAGCCCATTTTTTATTTCAGTCCACATTTAGCCTAAATGACCTTCCATGTGTGAATTATATTCCTTGATCCCTATTTTGATCCTTATTAGCTTATTTTTCTTGCTTCACCATCCACCTTCCCATTTATTTTACAATGAACCTATTTTAGCCCTGTTCCTTCTTGGATTTTGTGCATCTTAACTCAAGCAAAACGCTTAAGTTGAGGGTGGCTATCATAGGGGTGTGTAGTGTAAAATGTGTATATGAATAAGGTTAAAATAAGATAAAAAGTTAGTAGGGTTGGGTGTGGTAGAAAAGAAAAAAAAAATTATAAAAAAAAAAGAAAAAAAAACGAAAGAATAAAAGACCACATCTAACCTGAATGTGTAATAAAGAATAAAATGGGTAGAAATAAGGGTGTAATAAAAGAAAATTGGCTAGTAAGTGACACCCCAAGGTTAGTGTAGTGGCAAGGAGGTTTAGTTACTTGATATGTCCATATTTACCATACCATCCCTCAAGCCTACATTACAATCCGAGAAAAGTCCTATAGTGATCCTAACTTGACTATCTGAATGTTAAGGTAAAGAAGATAAAGGCAAGACTTTGGTATTTGACATTGATTGGAACTTCTCTTCTGAATGTGAGTGTCTCTTCACCGTCCCTACATTGACATGCATTCTTTCATATGAGTGAGTGAGACATCCTTGTTGTAACAGTAATTGAGTCATATTGCTAGCTACTTATTTGTTTCAGGTAGTGTAACTTATATATATGAGTGGTTGTCTGTTGCTTATGTAATTGCCATACCTTGATCCTATAGTGTTACATTATTGTGCTTCATGTTCACACAGTTGGTTTTGAAAGATAATATTGGAGGGGATGGTGTGATTTGAGCTTAAAAGTGTTGACTGACTGCCTTGAACAACTTAGATTCTCCTAGCTAAGCGTTATTTTTGTTTTTGTTGTATTTTGTTGCCTGAGGACATGCAAAAGTTCTAAGTTGAGGATGTTGATGTGCTATTGAAATATAGAACTTTCGAAACTTAAAACGAGAAAAATATGCTGGTCTCTGAGGTTATTTTGTTAGATATGATGCATTTTTGGTATGTTTTGTAGGAAATCATGTTTTGGATAGTAAGTTCGTGAAAAGGGTGAAAAAGGTGTTCTTGGATACTTTTTGGAGCAATTATGGATGTTTGGGATACTTTTTGACTTGTTCCTGATCAAAGCATGTTGGAAAATTGAAAAAGAGCTGAAAAGGTGACTCCCAGCACTTACTAAGTCAACCTATGGACCGCAGGTAGGCAAAGCAAGTGCCAGATTTCCAAAATCCCAAAAGCTGAACTTGCAGGACTTTTTCAGCCGCTATCTGCGCCTAGGGTCAAAACGAACGTATAGACCACATGTAGCCACCGACCCTATTTTCTCCTATTCTATTCGGGCTTTGTTTTTAGGGTTTTCTTATGTACTATAAATACCCTTTATGTGTTTTTTAGTAGGAGTTACACACTTTTGATACTCATAAATATATTTTGATTCCAAGATTCTATTTTGATCTTGGGGATTATCTTGCATTGACTTCAGTTGAATAATTCAGTTACAATTGTGGGTTTTTACACTTCTTATTATTGTGATTTCATATATACTTTAAATTATGACTGGTATTGATCTCCTCACAAACATGGGTGGCTAAAAACCCTTGCGGATTGACGAAGTGGGGGAAGTGCGATTGTTGAATTGAACTGATACCCATGGCTTGCATTGCATTATCTTCACTATAATAAATTTATTAGTGGTGGCCAATGTTAGGATCCCACCTAGACTATTGCTACATACTCCAAAAGAGAAATAGTAACTAGGAAAAGATAATAACAATAGTAATTTGGAGTTTATTTGTCGATCCACACTACTAGGTATTATCTATGTAAGATTGTTATATTTCATCTAATAACTAGAAACCTAAAAGGTAATAGTTAATTAGGATCAAGATAAGGGTTAGTAATGTGACATCTTGAGACTTAAAAGGTAAAGTGTGAAATCTGTCTACTCATCCAAAATACTATAGATGGTACATAACTTAATGATTCTTCATGAAAGGTATCGGCTTGGTTCAACATAGTACGATAATTCTATGGAGTTGAGAAGCCACGGGGAACACAATCCTAGTGTTCACCACTACTGATCATAACCGAAGTTGATATTTGCTTTTTGTTCGATATTACCATTCAAATCCCCCCATTTACTTTTCTAGTTTTTGCCCATTGATTATAGCATCTGAAATCCCTGAGTCCATGTATTTCCTTGGGATTCAAATCCAACCTTCTTTGAGTTACTATATTTGGTAGCGACCATATCATCTTCTAAGAGAAGGTATAGCTTGTACGTTATCACTTATCGATCGATTCCTTGAGAAATGATCAACTTCAAACCAGCATAACTTCTAGATTCTAAAGCATATTTTAGCTCAAGACCCACCAAATAAAAGATATTTGAATTATATAACCAATGCATCCAGTTTCTCCATAATTCAATATTGGGGTAAAAAGTTATGTCCATTTTAATAAAGCACTGTCATGTAATGATGTCACGAGACAAACCATGATTGTGGTTAAATAATACAATTGTAAAATGGTCTAAAATGATCTAAACAACCCCAACATATGAAAGTTTACAAGTATACCTTCGAACCACGAGAGGGAACCATGATTGTGCTTTGAAACCACAATCCTACGCAAGATCGTGAGTCCCACAAATGATCCTGATTGAACCTTCGAACCTACAAACCAATATACGATTGTAGGTTGATCCTAAAAAAGTACCAAGGCTCACATGATCATGATCACATAGATCTCTCATCCAACCCCTAACCATGGGTACAACACACGATCGTGGGTTGGTCCATTTTTGTGAGAAGGTTCGGTATGTCCCTCCAGCATCTTCTAGTTACAAATTTTAAAGGGGCATATCAGTCTTTTCAAACTATTTTAACATAAAAAATACATCGTCCAGGATATATTAAGGGTGATTATTAAGGGAATATTATCCTAATCCCTCATTACTTAAAAAAATCTAGCACTTAGTTGCAACCAGAGAAAATAGACAATTTCTTCCCCAAGGTTGAGCTAGGGTTGATCTTCTTTAGGCTTTCATCTTCAAAGAATTCGTCAGGTTTCTTATATCCAGGTATGTGTGATTTTATCAAAGGGTCTCGGTTCACCCATTGAGTCCCAAATTTATCCTATTCTTCAGTTCAATTTTTTCATCTCAATTTAGGGTTTATGAATATCGTGAAATTCCCTGATATCTCAGTCCCTTACACTTAATCATGAATTGTAGAGTTATTACATGTCCATGATCACAAAATTTAGTTACATTGTGACATCCATAAGTTTGGACTTGAGTTATTAAATTTCTTAAATTAACTCAAATTATGAAATTGGCATAATAGTTGCATTCTTCAGAGATGGGGGTTATGAAAACCCGATGACCTAGGATTTCATAAATATATATTTATGAGTATAAGATCCTCCAGCTCACATGTTTTTGAATTCTTTTAGATAATGCATTTATTTATGTCTTCAGATTATTATTATTATTATTATCATTGAGCATTGCAGTTACTAGAGTTATTTAGTTAGGAATAGTACTTAGCACCAAGTGGACATAGGGATGAAGACTCACTCGTCAGTTAGCCTAAGACTTTTTATAGAAGTCCCTAAGTCCCAGAACTAAGGAGCTATTGTAGGTTCTAAAGGGTCACCTGTCAGAGCAGGCTTGACACCTTAGTCCTTTCGGACATCAGTTTAGTGGATCCATGTTAGTCAATGTTTATACCTTTGGTAAGGTGTTGAATACCCTTCCAGTTAGGGTTATAAGTTGGACACCAGTTATCTTAGATTAAGGTATGTTGGTTATTAGTATCTCTCACAGTCCATAGTTTATACTTCAGATTCAGCTATTTGCATGACCTTGTGTTCAGTTATTCAATTTACTATATAAAATATTTTCATTACTTGGTCTTACAACCTATATCAATTATTGTCTTTCTCACATAGTACATTTAAAGTTCTAATCACATGCTTTATTTGTGGTATATTGTCTCATAATATATATTCCGATGCTCAGCACTCGAAACACACTTAGTGCGATCTCCCACCGCATCAACAACAACACTTGGCGAGTCCTCATCATCTGAGGGCTAGTATCCATATTTTATTTTGTTTTTTTTCTTTAATTTTAGTTGCAGACAGTTAGAGTTACCGGGAGGATTGTCCCAATAACTCATCTTAGTAGAGGCTTTTCGACATACACTTGATGTTTTCTGCTTGTGGTTTTAAAATCAGATATTGATATTGGCTTTCTTTTGAGTATTTATTTCTCATTTAGTTCATCTTTTGCATAATTGCTTTATCAGTTATTTTCACTATTCTTAGTATCCTGCCAGACCATGGGTTAGATTGGGATCACTTGTGAATCTAAGCATCGTATTTTTACAAGAGGTAGTCTTGGGTTGTAACATTATTTACCTTAAAATGGTTGAAACCCAAGCATAATTACTCCCTCGAATCAGCCTGTAAAGTACTAGGGATTTTGAGATTAAAGAAGAGAATTAAATAAGAAATTAAAGAAAACTTATGATAATTCATTAGGAGAAAACATGCTTACGAACTCTCCAACTCACACAAAACACCCAAGAAGTGATCCTCCCACTCTCTTATGTCTCTAGAAATTTTAGTGGGAGTTGAGACTTGAAAAATAAGGGAAAATTGGGTTTGGCAGCTATATATACTGTCAGGGGTCCCTTCATCATGAATGTAGGTACCCTATCATGAATGCAAGCCTTAACCCAGCTTACCCTTTGTGAACGTGGTTTTTCCGCCATGATTACGAAGAAGAAATCATCAGTTGGCCCAGAGGATACTCTTCGTGAAGGCAAAGATAGCCTAGATAATGAGGTATCTAGTGAACTTGGCATTCACAAATGCAACCAATTTTATCGTGATCATGATAGCCAAAATGCCTTAGCCTTCACAAATGTGGCCAAGGCCTCATGAACGCAAAAGGCCATTCTTGGTCCGTACCAACTGAACTTAGCATTTGCCAAGTTTTCGATCAGACCCTTGAGATTTGTTTGAAATACCATGAATGCAAATAAACTGTGCTACCTACCAAATTTGATATTTTGGATTCAACAACGCCATCAATTTTTTATCGGAGGTCATTACAATGAAATGTGTATTGCACACCTAATGGTTGTTTTAACCAAAATCCACCCAATAGCCCAAGATGAGTCTGAAAGCCTCAAGACCCAAACCAAAGAATTTTCTGGATCTAATAGAACTATTAAAAATTGGAATACAAGGTCGTTAACCTAAAGTTTAATCCCGATACCCAATTCTCAACAACAAGAACATCAAAACAAGGAATTGACCCTAAAAACCAAAGAAACTACTTGATAACCTAACTGCCAGCTCCAGCAAGTCATAAATGAATTGAGAAAGCTACGCTAATGCTTTAAACAATAAAATAGTATGGAAATACAAAAAATAAACTGCAGGTTCATTACAATAACTACTACTAAAAGTACTTTCATTCTTGAAATTAAAGGATTTGGGTGTACCTAAAGGCTTGAATAACTAGAGATATTGGGCCAGCATCTCACTCTGAATTTCCTAAGTGGCCTCCTTGACTGGGCAGTGTCACCACTAAACCTTAACTATTGGACTATCTCTAGAGCACAAATGTCTGACATCCTTAGCCAATATGAGAACTATCTACTCCGTGAAGGTCAATCTCTTATCCACTAGTATCGAGTCCTATCGAAGAACATGAGACCCATCTAGGATATAACACCATAATATAGAGACATAGAAAATTGAACAACTGAAAAATCTAGGAGCAAGGCTAACTCATAAGTTATCTTCTCTCTAATTGTCTGAAGTACCTCAAATGGCCCAATATACCTGGGGCTGAGCTTTCTCTTCTTCTCGAACCTCATCATGCCTTTTATGGGTAATATTCGCAGGAAAACCTAGTTACTAACTCCAAACCTTAAGGCACAAAGTCTATGGTCAACAAAACTTTTCTTTCTACTCTGAGTTGCCTTTAACCTATCCTGAATCATCCTAAATCTATCCAATGACTTAAGAAGAAAGTCAGTACCATGGGGCCTAACCTTAAAGGTCTCAAACAAGCCTATCAAAAATTGACAATGCCTACCATATAATGCCTCAAATTATGCCATCTCAATACTCGAACGGTAGCTATTATTATAGGAAAACTTTGTCAAGACTTCCACTAACCTCCAAAGTCCATAACATATGTACAAATCATATCCTTAAGAACCTGAATAGTTTGCTCTGATTGTCCATCGGCCTAACGGTGAAAAATAGTGCTGAGGGAAACCTGAGTACCTAACTCCTCCTGAAAAGTCTTCTAGAAACTAGAGGTGAACACCAAGACTCTGTCTAAAATAATAGATATGGGTACTCCATGCAGGTGAACTATTTCAGGAACATAGATACGAGTGAACCTCTTAGTTCTAAAAGACTTCTGAATAAAGAGAAAATGAATCAATGTGGTCAATTGATTTACAATGACCCAAATATCATCAGAACCACGGGAAGTGCAAGGTAAAATATTAACAACGTCCATGGTGATCCTCTACCACTTACACTCATCAACAGGTAATCTTTGGATCAAGACACTGGGTCTCTGATGTTTAGCCTTTACCGGCTGACAACATAGGCAACGAGCTACAAAGTCTGCTACATCTTCCTTCATGCCAATCAACTAATAATATTGTCTAAAATCTCTATACATCTTAGCTGTACCAGGGTGAATGAAATATTTGGAACTATGAGCCTCCCACAATATCAATTAAATCAGGTCTCCAACCCTTGAAATACAAATGTGGGCATCATATCTCAAAATATCTTCTAAATCGAAGGCAGCTCTTGTGGACAAACCCTTTAGAACCTGATCCACAAATGCCATAAAGCCTACTATCCTCAAATTGGTGACTCTAAATGTGCTTAATCAAGGTAGACCTAGCCTCAACACAATCAAGGATCCACCCAAAGTGTAAAATATTAAGTTGAACCATTAAGTTGTCTAAGTACTGGATGTCTTAATCCAATGGCCCCTCAAAAACTAAAATAGAAGCCAAGCTAGCCATGCTTACTGCCTTTCATCTCAAGGAATCCTCTACCACATTCGCTTTGCCTAGAGAGGTATAAAATCGATATATCATAGCCCTTCAGCAACTCTATCCATCTATGTTATTTAGAATTATGCTCCCTCTAAGTCATAAGGTGTCGAAGACTATAGTGATCTTTACATATCTTACAATAAATAACATACAAGTAATGCTTCTAAATCGTAATCACAAAACCTACTATTGCCAAATCTAAATTATGAGTGAGATAGTTGTGCTTATGCACCTTTAGATGCCTCAATGCATAATCAATAACTCGATCCTGCTACATTAGAACGCAACCCAAATAAACACTAGAAGCATCACAAAATATGATAAACCCCTCATACTCAGCAAGAATAGTCAAAATAAGAGATAAAGTGAGCAAGCCCTTGAGCCTCATAGAGCTCGACTCACACACCTTGGACCATTGAAAAGTAATCTTTTTTCTATTTAACCTAGTCATCGGTGTTGCAATAGTAGAAAAACCTTCAACTAACCACCTATAGTAACCTGCCAAACCAATAATTTTACAAACCTCAGTTAGAGATGTAGGCTTGTACCACTCACAATATCCTCAATCTTGCTGGATCTACATTAGTCCCATCTTAAGACACCACATGTCCTATAAATGTAACATACTCAAGCCAAAACTCGCACTTTGAAAATTTGGCATAAAGTTTATTATCTCTCATAGTTTGGAGCACAATCCTCAAACATTACCAGTGCTCTTACCTACTCCTCTAATACACAAGGATATCATCAATGAAAACGGTCACAAAAGAGTCCAAATAAGGCCAAATCACTCATCTCATCAAATCCATGAATGTGGTTGGGGCATTGGTCAACCTAAAAGACATCACCAGGAAATCATAATGGCCAAAACGAGTACTGGAGGTTGTCTTAGAGATGTCCTAAACCCGAATCCTAAACTTATGGTAGTCAAATCTCAAGTTAATCTTAATGAACACCATAGTTCCCTAAAGTTGGTCAAGTAAATCATTAATACGAGGCATAGGATACTTATTCTTCACTATCACCTTATTCAGTTGCCTATTATAAATACAAATACACATAGAACTATTATTTTTACTCACAAACAAGATGGGAGCACCACAAGATGATAAACTCAATCTAATAAAACACTTACCTAGAGGATCCCAAAATTGAGAATTTAGCTCCTTAAGTTTACAGGAGTCATGTGGTAAGGTACTATAGAAATAAGTGGAGTTCCCGACTCAAGATCAATAGCAAACTCAATATCATGCTTAGGAGGAAGGCCATGTAGGTTGGTAGGGAAAACATCAAAAAATTCATGAACAATAGAAAAAGAATCAAGTAAAGGACTCTTAACTCTAGCATCACAAACTTAAGCAAGATAAGACTTACAACCCCTCGACACCAATCTCCTAGCCTGAACATAAAAAATAATCCCAGACCGCATGATAAGGGATAACCTGTCCATAGCCAGAATTATATCAAAGTCTACCATTTCTAACACAAAAAGATCAGCCTGAGTATTAAAATCTCAAATGGTCACAACACATAATCTATAGACTCAATCCAGTACTAAAAAATCACCACGGGAGTAGATACATGTAATAACACATATAAAGACTCCCAATATAATTCTAACCACGGTTTATAATAAACAGACACATATAAATAAGTGGAGCCTAGATCAAAAAAATAATAGCTAGCTGACGGTACACTAAAATAATACTTGTACTAACAACATCTAAAAACTCTACCTCCATCCTACCAGGTTTACCATACAAATGACGTCGCTCACCACCTGGTTGGCTGCCTGACTGATCACCTGCTCTACTTGCCTGAGGACCTCCTCGAGAACCCTGGGGACCTCCTTTATAATCCTACATACCACCACAATATGGGGTATAGCTTCCCTAATTAGTTGAATATTCTGCACTGCAAGCACAACTGCCCTACAATGGGGACACTCTCTAGAATAATGGTCGATGAACCCATAATCATAGCACGCTTTAGGAACTATACTTTATCTGAAAAATCTAGCTGACACTAAATAGTTACCTTTACTAGAAAACCAAAAAGGTATGCCTCTCAAAGATTGGACACTACTCAACCCACTATAATTACTATAGTTGGGCTGACCCCCATTAGTAATTTAAAGTGCAACATGAATAGGTCTACTAGACTGATCTTGATACAGATAAAATTGGTATAGAAGGTACCTACTCTGAGAATCTCTACCTCTTAGCTGTGAGCTGCTTTGACTCTCATTGAAAGTACCCTGGTGATATAATCTCTTATTGCTGCCTCCTTGGGCCTCAGAATGTATCTTCACCATAGTCTGGGCATAATCAGAAACCTCAGTAAAAGACTTACTAGCTACAACCAAACTCTGAGTAGTTCTACAAAGAGAAAGTCTCAACCCTCTAAATAAGCACCAAACCTGGTCATACTCAATTAGTAAGATATCATTAGCACCAAGAAGATATTCCCCTATCCAAGCTATAGTCCACTTGAATAGACCAACATATTCACCAAGACCATGTCCAAATCATGATGACAGTAATAACCATACCGACACACCAATTGTTGAACCTTTGGCTTAATTATTTGAAAGGTTGAGGAAAGTAGGATTATTGCACCCAATCAAAGGACAAACCCCTAACCCAAACTCTCAAAACTTTGATGAAAACAAATGACGAGCTTATCACTCAGATTCAAAGGGCATGACAAAAAAATCTTGGAAATGATCTAAACTCACACTTTGATTCCTTAAAAATTGAAGAAAAACCCTAGTTTATTTCTTGAAATTTTGAATCTCTTTTTTGTTTTCTATCTGAAAGGTCAAGGGGGGTGAATAAGGGATTTGTATGCTAATACCCCTTTAATCTCCTCCTCAAAAAACATTAGAAAACATAGTATAGGTCTACAGATTTAGGAAAATATAAAAATACCCCTAATAAAATATAACTAATCTTATTGGAAACAGTTCTCACCGATCAGGGTATGACTCATTACATGAACCATCGAGTCACCCGATGAATCATGTAGACTGGACAAGATTTTAGGCTTTAGGTATGACTAGTAACTTAAGAATTATTGTGTCTGATGATGATTCATTGTTGAGACTCGTTGCCTTTGGATAAAATATCAACTCGCAAGTTATTTATCATAATGAGTCATCCAATGACTTGTGCTCTACTCTAACGACTCGTGGTCATTAAGTCATTGTCACTAGATGAAAATTTCATCTTTTATAACTTTTGGCTTGTCACTCGGAATGGGTCCACTCAACGAGTTATTGGTACTGAACAAGACTTGTGGTCTAGGTCATTTTGTAAAGAAAATTCAAATTTTTTTGTTGATTTTTTTTATAAGTTTGATGTATAATTATAGATACTTTTGGAGTATTACACCTGGTTAACTGATATGCTATAGAAATAACACACTTTTGATGGTTAAAACAAGGAAAATATGCCAGTTTATGAGGTTGTTTTATTAGATATGATGCATTTTGAGTATGTTTTGCAGTAAATCATGTTTTGAATGCTAAGTTCCTGAAAAGGATGAAAAAGGTGTTTTTGGCTACTTATTAGAGCAATTATGGATGTTTGGGACACTTTTTGGCTTATTCGTGATCAAAGAATGTCCGGGAGTTGAAGAAGAGTTGAAAAGATGACTCCTAACACTTGCTAAGTAAACATGTGGACTACATGTAACAGTTATAGATAGCATGTGGGAAAACCAAGTGCCAGAAGTCCAAGATCTTGAGAGCTTACCTATAGGATTTTTTGGTCCTAGCACTTGAAGTCGCTACTTGTGCCCACCCTGCAGGTGGCAAGTGATACTTGCACCCAGGGTTAGGGTGCAAGTGGAGACCATAAGTGGCCACCGACCCTTTTTTCTCCTATTTTATTTTGGCTTTGATTTTAGGGATTCCTCATGTACTATAAATGCCCTTAATATGTTTTTTAGTAGGAGTTACAAGCTTTTGATATTCATAAATATATTTTGATTCAAATATTAGATTTTGATCTTAGGATTCTCTTGTATTAACTTTAGTTGACTAATTCAGTTACGATTGTTGGTTTTTCTACTTCTTATTATTGTGATTTTATCTATGCTTTCAATCATGAATGTTTTTTATTATTTCACAAGCATGAGCGACTAAATACCTATAGCTAGGGTTGTGGAAACCCTGGCAGATTGATGAAGTAGGAAAAGTGCTATTGTTTTTATGAATCGATATCCATGCATGTATTGTTTTAACTTCAATATAATAGTTTTCTTAATGGGTGAGCACATTAGGATCCCGCCTAGATTATTGCTACTTATTCTAAAAGAGAAGTAGTGACTAAGAAAAGATAATGACAATAGTAATTTGGAGTTTAGCTGTCGATCCATGCTTCTAAGTTTTATCTACATAATATGGTTAGATTTCATCTAATAACTAGAGACTCAAAAGGTAATAGTTAATTGGGATCAAGATAAGGGTTAGTAAAGTGACATCCTGAGACTCAAAAGGTAAAGGGTGAAATCCTTCCGCTCGTCCAAAAGACTGTAGAAGGTAAATAACTTATCGATTCTATATGCAAGTTATCAGGTTGGTTCAACATAGCACGATAAGCCTACAGAATTGAGAAATCATGGGAACACAATCCTATCATCACAACTGATTACAACCGAAGTTGATTTTTTTACTTGTTAGACATTGATACTCAAAACCCCCATTAACTTTTCCAGTTTCGCCGGTTGATTACAACAATTGAGATCCATGAGTCCACGTAGTCCCTTAGGATTCGAGCCCAACCTTTATTGGGTTACTATATTTAGCAACGACCATATCATCTTCTAAGAGGAGGTATATCTTAGACATCACCAAATTTTGGCACCGTTGTTGGGGACTACAGTGTTGATTTGTGATTTAAAGTTGGTGCAATTTTTGAGTTTTCTCTTAGCTTTTCTTCTTAGTTAGGAATACACCAGTGTATTCCTAGCATACGGAGTAGAGGCAATCCCTTATTCTCAGTGAATTCAAATCCAAAGAGGAGCCTACAAACACCTAGTAGGATGGTGGAATAGAAAAGAGATGATAATCCTGAAAGGGTTTGTGATGTTATACCTCTTTCTCCTCCTATAGGAGTACAGGATATTATTGATCGTCAGACCAATCAACTTTTAGCTCAAGAAGAGAATAAGAGGAGGGCAATGAAAAAAGCTTAGCGGGTATCTTGGGAGGCAGAGCTAGTTGAGAAGAGACAATAAGCAGACCATCGAGCAACACTTGATAGAAATTAGAATAGATCGAGAGGTGCCCATATTCAAGTAATCTCAGCATATCAGTATGATTATCTATATATAGATAATGAAAAAGATTTGGGATACATTGAGTTGGTGGAGACTGGAGCCATTATACCTCCTATTTAATCCCTATATATCAAGTATGAAATAATAAGTGCAGTGATCAATCTCTTAAATCTAAAGGGTGTGTTTGTGGGTCTACCTACAGATGATGCAAATTTGCACCTTGCCAATTTTATTGGGATCTGCAATTCGTATACAAATCTTGGAGTTAATCAGGAAGTGCTTAGACTAAGGTTGTTCCTCTTCTCACTTTCAGAAAAAGCATATATAGTTAGGGCAACTGCCAAGAGGCTCTATCACTACATAGAATGAGTTGCACAGGTAATTCTTGAACTGGTTCATTCCTCTATCCAGAATGTTGCAGATTAAGGATGAGATATATAATTTTAGGAAGCTGCGGTCAGAATCTATGTACGAGGCATAGTTCAGGTTTAAGAAGAATCTGAGTATGGTGCACAATCATCAGTAGTCAGGGATGAGCTTATTAGAGATATTTTACCAAGCCTTGACCATCATCTCAAGAGCCATGGAAGATAGCATAACTAGATGAGCCTTTATAAGACTTCACTGTGAAGCAGCGTCGGAGATGCTAGATTAGATTTCACTCACTAATTGAAGGTGGTAAACTCAGGAGGCTGAGAGGGGATTTGATACATATGTTATTGGTGCCTCCTGCAACCAAAAAATAGCTAATGATTCAGTAATGCAAGAAATTGCGCTGCTATAAATTGATCTAGGGGTACTAGAAAAGCAATTTATAGCAGCGACTTTCGAGAAAGTAAATGTATTAGTAATACAAGGGTCAGCTTCCAAATCTAATGAGTCAGAATTGGAGGAGGAAGAAAATTATCTGGATTATCAGTTGGCTAGTTTTTAAGAACAAGGGTAAGGTTAACCAAGGTCAGAACTACTTTGACAGATATAAAGACTATAGTAGAGAGTGAGATGGTGACTGGAGGAAAAAGGATGACTACAAAGAGAAGGGATATAGGTATATTCTACCTAGTAGATAAGATGCAAAATTGAGAATGAAAGAGATGCTATCTAAGATGGTAAAAGGTTAAGAAAATTAGGAGATCGATCTTAAAGAGATTAAGAATGATATTTCAAGGTTGACCCAAAAGATCAAATCTTATACAAATATTATCAACTAGTTGGAGCACCAGTTCGGGCAGATGAACGCAACTCTGAACCTAAGACAACCAAGTACCCTTCCATGAAATACTATGCAGAATCTGTAAAATAACAGTCATGTTCTTTCCATTACTATGAGGAGTGGTATTACTACTATACATCCCCCACTACCTGCGGCAGAAGTTGATGATGATGAGGTACTTGCTGTGGAGCCAAAAAAGGCAACTAGTGGAAATGATGCAGTTTCTAAGAAAAATGGTAAGGGTTCGATTATTGAGCAGAAATAAAGATAAATTCTGAGGTTGCCCCCACCTTTTCCTTAGCAACTGAAGTAGAAATGAGAGAAAGGAAAATTTAAGCAATTTATTGAGATGCTGAAAAAGTTGAGCTTGAATATTCTTTTTCTCGAGGAATTGGAGAAGATGCCTGGATATGTCAGGATTATGAAACAGATAGTCACAGGAAGAAAGAAGCGATGATTGAGGATATTGATAGCTTGCACCAGTATAGTGTTGTCACTACGAGGTCTTTAGCTTAGAAAAAGGGTGATCCCAGAGCATTCACTATACGATGTACTATTGGGTCATCCCGATTCACCAAACCCTTATATGGCTTAGGAGCCAGCATTAATATGATCCTGCTAGCCATATTCAAGAAATAAGGTTTGAACCATCCAGAACCGACTTCAATGTGGTTATTGATGGTCGATCGCATAATGAAGAGACCTGCAGGAATCTCTTTTGATGTGATTATGTGAGTGGACAAATTTATATTCCCAACAAACTTTGTCATTTTGGACTGTGAGGTTGAAACCAAGATCCCCATTCTATTGGGGAAACCATTTAGGGCAATATAGAGAGCAATGGTTGACATGGAGAAAGGAGAGTTAAAATTCAGAGTCAACGGTGAGGAGGCCACATTTACCATCCAAAAATTAATGAAGCAGCCTATTGACATGAGGGTAGTATCGGTGATCGATTATATTAATGACACTAGAGGGTACTCTTTTGGGTATCTTGATGAATTCAGAGTAATCAAGATACCCGTGTCGTGGCATGATATTAAATCAAGCATTGTATGAGAGGCAACACATGGGTTTGTTGGTTAAGGCTGAGTAACTAACACAGCCGCGTTGTGCTGCGATGTTAAATCAAGCGCTGAGTAGGAGGCAACCCACTATTTTAGTATTCATATTTTTGTTATTTTTTTAGGTTTTAGCTTATAAACTTGCCCAAAATATAATAAGAATGCTACATTCATTGATTTCAAGTAAGGGGATTATGTGACCAATTCATCATGGTCACAAGTCCCATACGGACTAGGTAAGTTGAGCAATAAGTTAAAAAGTCAACATTTTGAGGATGAGAATGGAGAGTTGTGGACTTTGGCACCTAATCATACCTTTGGGATCATAAACTTAGGTTATGGGACCACAAGTACTTGGAAAATATCAAAAAGCTAAGTCCAGATTGCAGAAAAGTGAGCTAAAATTTTTGGCCCTACACTTGTGCCTGCACCTGCTAGCCATAGGTAGCACTTGCACCCCATGCCTTGCCACAGGTGGCAGGCGCAAGTAGCTACTGCGTCTAGGTCATGAGTGGGCCTATATTTTAATAAACACTTTTGGCCAACCAACACATATATATGACTTAAAATAGCCCCCATCCATATTTAAACATCTTTAACCTTATTCTAACTCATTCAAATCCTCAAAACTTCACTTTTCTGTTGGAATTCAAACTTCCCTCTTTAAACATAAACTAACCCCACACTTAAGTAAAGGCCAAATTGACACTTGTTTGAGATACCAACTTTTCCCAATACACTAAAAACAAATTCCAACTTTAATTTTGCTCGAGCTTTTCATTATTCACTTCCAGTTTATCATAAAAGAGGTAACTTTATCGACTTCTAATGGTTATATATTGATCTATTTATTGTTTAAACAAGTTGATATATGTATTCCTATGCAAAATATATAGATTCTATCATGCTTGTATATAGGATCCTTGAAGTAGCCTAAAATTATAATGTAGGGCCTTGTTTTGAATTGAATTCTAAGGTTAGGTCCTAACCGGAAGTTGAACTTGAAGGGGTAGAGTAATACTACAAGTTGAGCATGTTGAGTTTTCTTTGAAAATCATGATTCTTGATTTATGTGTGTACATTGGACATTTTAGGATTTCAAATAAGTTATAAGAGTGTGAAAATTGAGGAAAATTTGAACTTTTTGAATTTTGAGTTTTTCATCAACTTTTGCTATCCCTTATTTTTATTGGAAAGTAACAACCGGTTTTTTAGGTACATGTGGTACCTAAAGCTGCTAAGAAGAAGGTCGATACCTTGAGGAGATGGGCAGAGTCTCCCGATCTTAGTGGTTCAGTAGATGAGCACCTAATCTAGTGATATAGAGACACTACAGTAGGGGTGACATGCAGAGTTACTTGAGGGCAGATACACCAAGTTGCTCACATAGTTGCAGACCGACCAATGATGAAGTCAGCACGAATGTCACCCCCACACACTCCTTCACCAGATGATAATGATGAGGAGGAGGAAATATATTCTGAGTCTACTCCGCAGGTTGTAGCTCAGAACCCCCAATCTAAGGAGGGATCCTAAGATTTATTTGAGTATGTTGGGTAGGAGAAGTCATCAATGGTACCTCAGTTTGAGGAGGGTACCACCACATATGTACAGTAGTCAGATGTACCCTAGTCTGAGAAGGGTACAAATCAGGCTTTCCATGATGCATCAGTATAGCAGGGATAGAGCCTTGTACCCATACATACCTTGGGAGAACCTTTTGAGGAGGAATATCCAAGGTGGTGTGTAGAGGATATGCGGGACATATTTGAGATGTGAAGTCGTATTTCAGAGGTAGGAAGGCCTAAGAGGATTATTTATGAGGAGCACTAGATTGATCTATCATGGCTGAGTCGAGTACTATACATACGGGCTGCATTCGATTGATATTAGTTAGAGTGGATGACCAGACCACTCAATTCTTATAGCCCAACCTTGGTACGTGAGTTTTATGCATCTTACCGAGCTATTGTAGTTCACTCTATACGTAGATCTCCAGGGCTAGTGAAATTTGTAGAGCAGCCACAGCTTGATCATATATTTTTAGAGGGGCCAGAGTTGATTAGTTAGTAGAGACTATTTGCTGAATCATTTTTGGTTCAAATTATATCAATCCTAAACCTACAGTTGAGTGCAACTACAGACTGAGAGTCAAATATGATTGACATATTTTGTGGGAAGCTGAGCACAGATAAGAATGAGTCGAGATAGCTAGGTGGAGAGCCAGTTATAATTCACCTTTAGGTGATTCTACCCCATGGATTGAGGGGTATGGTCTGATTAAGAAGAGTATATTGACCTTTGAGGCTAAGTTTTGGTCGTTTCTGATCAGATACCGATTGTTCCCTACCTCTTGGGATAATTTGTTGACTTGGGAGAGAGTATCCCTGGTTTCTTGTATGATAGCTGAATATTTTATTGATTTTGATGTTATTCTCCAACATGAGATCCATGATAGAGCATTTGGATAGCTAACTAATCTGCTATTTCCTTGCATGATTTAGAGACTATACAAGGAGGTTGGTGTACCTAAGTTACCGAGTTTAAATGAGAGGGTATGTGCTATGGTGATAGTGCGGATAAAGAGTATGAAGGTTCTAGCATAATCATACCTTCCCAGGAGATCAACAGAGCCAGTCGCAGTACCTAAGGTCCATGCAAAAGGCCCAACAGTTTCCTCGGAACTTGATAATGCACATGGAGGTGATGTGGGTGTTAGTGTTGATATGGAGATAAAGGAGCAGAGAGAGGCTCTAAATTCGAGTACATAGGGCGAGGAGACACCATCTATTTCTTCATTAGCCTCGGCTTTGACCTTAGAGCCGGTTGGTGTATCTTCAGAGCCTACTCTCCCATCCATTACAAATCCTACTAAAGGAATAATCACTACATCTAGAGAGTTTTACAGAACTTAGTGGACAGCCAGAGAGCCACTGATGCTCGGTTGACGATTGTTGAAACTGAGATGACTAACCTTTATGAGCAGATGAGATCATAGGTTAGGACCAGATTCAAGCAGACAGAGGTCAGATGTAAGGACTCACAGAGAGATGTACTGTCTGAGCTACATATTGACTTCCAAACACATCTGGATGAGTTTGAGAGATTGGTTGTAGCCCGATTCATAGAGATAAATGTGCCAGATCTATCCCAGATATGGGAGGATTTTGATATATTAGGAGTAGAGGTATGATCTCTCGCAGAAAGTCATGTTGCATCCACTCCCTTATTTACACCCTAGTGGTCCAGATATCATCTCTACATGCACCAAGATAGTTTGGTTTCTTCCCGGAAGATGATGAGAAGGTCCCAGCAGTTGGGTCCAAGAGAGGTCATATAGGAGACTTGTAGGATCCTAATATGCCATATGACTAGGCCGTTAAAAGGTCCAGACACGATTCGATGGAGACTATAGTAATTAATAGGCATATAAATCTAGCAGCGAGTGCATCCTCTAGTAAGCACCGCCACCACCACTACCTCCGCCAGCTGATATGCCCCCATCTGGGGATGCTCATGACACTAGCGCCTAGTGCATCCCTGGTATATTCTCACTTTCCTTTGTTTTGTATTATTTTTATGCATTGAGGATAGTGCACAATTTTTTAGTTAGGATGGGAGATACCATAGCCGCTGTGGTTTTTTGTTGTCATGCTTTTTATCTATTGGTCGTGGTATAGTTGTAAAACCAGTATATCTAGGATAATTTGAGTAGTATTGTGTTTTTTTTGTGTAATTAGGAGATTTTTATGTATTTAGGGAAGTAGTCATGTTTTTCATTAATTTTTGAGAAAAATAATACCCTTCCGAAAGTTGTGTTTTAGAACTGTGTGAATGTATATATGTGTGAACAATGTGGATATTGGTATGGCATTAGAATTAGGGATATGATAATCACTTGTTAATAATTGCATGAACCAGATAGGTAGTAATTGTAATATTGACTCTGTGCCATGTGTGTGTGAGATACTATCTAGTTCCCTTTGTGTGTTGAATTCAGAATTTGACTAGTTAGTCTTGCCTAGGTTGAAAAATAGTCAGCTAGGAAAGGATCATAGGCCATTTTTTATTTTAGTTTATTTTTAGCTTAAATGACCTTCCATGTGTGAAATAGTATCATTTGATCCCTATGTAGATCCTTGTAGCCTATTATTTGTTTTCACCTATTCACCTTTTTATTTGTATTACAATGAACCTGTTTTAGCTCTAATTTTCCTTAGGCATTCTGAACCTCAACTCAGACAAAATGGCTAAGTTGAGGGTGGCTATGATAGGGGTGCATAGTGTAAAATGGGTATGTGAAAGGGTAAAATAAGAGAAAAATTTAGTAAGGCTGGGTGTGGTAGCAAAAGAAAAGAAAAATAAAGAAAAAAATTGAGAAAACATGAAATAGAAAGAATAAAAGACCACACCCAACCTGAATGTGCATTAAAATAAGAAGAAAGAAATAAGGGTAGAAATAAAGTGAAGATTTGGCCAGAAAGTGAGACCCCAAGGTTAGTGTAGTGCCGAGGCTTAGTCACTTGATATGTCCATATGTACCATACCAGCCCCTAAGCCTACATTACAAGCCGAGAAAAGTCCTATAGTGATCCTAGTTTGACTGTCTGAATATTAAGGTAAAGAAAATAAGGGTAAGTCTATAGTATTTGATGCACATTGATTGAAACTTCTCTTCTGAGTGTGAATGTCTCTTGATTGTGAGATTCCATTATTGCTACAGGATCAGGTGGGAAGAAATAGTATTTAAAAGGTAGGAACATGAGGCGAGACATTTCACATACCACAGGGCGAGGCGTAAGCCTTGTGGCATGGGGCATAAGCCCAATAAATCCTTAATTTTAGATTTATAATATAGTAAAAATAGTATAATAAATACAAAATTATTTTAAAAAATACATTAATAATTTCTAAAAAATTTAAAACGTGATTAAATATTTTTTGTAGAAATCAAAACTCCTAACATCATTTTACAAGTAGTAATAATGCAATTAAACAAAAGTTATTATATGATGAAATCAACTCTAAAATCTTACCTTTCAAATAATAAAAGAATAACATTTTTTTAAAATTTATGACTATCATACTATGCAATTTACCTTCCCAAAAGAAATAGTTAATAAATTATTACTATTATAATTAAGATATCATTTTTAATGAGTAAAAATAAAATAGTTTCAAATAACAACATAATGGAATACAATGATAATTTTAAGATATAGGACAAAAATAAAGATTAATGATTGTTAGAAAATATCACTACAATGTAGATATTGGATAGAAATTAGTAATAGTAAGAGAGTTGTCACAAACACTAGGTCGTCGTAAGCCACTGCCTTGAAAGCGATTTTGACCCGACTCCGGTGCAAATCATTCTAGTCAGTTGTTCCCCAAGGTTCCACAGCTATTTCTAAACACGTGCACTTGTGGCTGGAAGTTTGGAGTTGCCCAAACTAGGGGTGGGTATAAATATCAAAAAACCGAAATACCAAATCGAATTAAAGTATTTTGGTTTTTCGGTTTCGGTTTTTTTTTTTGTTTTATTTTGATTTATTTTTTTATAAATTCGATATTTTGGTTTTCGGTTTTTAGGTTGACGTAATTTGGTTTAAATCAAAATAAACCAAATTAATACACTTTTTAAAATTATTATGTATATATAAATATTAATATATATATATATATATATATAATATATTTATTATTTAATATTTATAATATCTAAGCCCTTTAGCTATTTAGGCTTTAGCTACAACTCACTACTACCTAAAACCCAAAGCCCCAAAATCCAAATACATTCAGCAATCAAAATAGAAAAGTTACTTTTTGCATTGATTTTTGCAACCAAAAATTAATATATAGTCCTTATCTAATTTTTACATTGGAGGTGATTATTCTCATTTGTCACCTAGAAGACTTTACAAGTTTATATTATTTTTTCTTTAACGTAAGAAAGTTAAAACAGTTCGATTTACAAATATAATTAGCTCATTAAATAGGCCCAAAATCGAAAAACAAAAATTATTAAACTGAATAGAACCGAACAGAAATTTACATAAACCGAACTGAACCAAACTAATTCGGTTTGATTTTCGGTAAACCTAATTTTATAATCGAAAATCAAAAAAAAATGAAATAAAAAAATCAAACTCAAACTGAAGTACCAAATGTCCACCCCTAGCACAAATTATTGCCCAGAAATTCCCAAGGAGTAAAATACCAATGAAGAGAAAATAATTAAGAAAGAAAGCCAAGAGAAGGAAAATGGTATTTCTTTCTGTGGATGATTTCTTTCATCAAGTGATAGCACAATTATATAGGCGTGGGAATGTACATTTTGGTGAAGAAATAAGATCAATTGATATCGCATATAAGACATCTGTTTCATTAAAGAATGTATGTCCTTAACTCTTATCACGATAATTAATTTGAGAGAATGAATGCTAATTTATTTTTACCAGCCCTGAACCTTTTGTATTTTAATCTGTACAATTAATTGAAGAGAAATAAATACAATGAATTCAGTGTTTGTATGCTCATTCATGAACGAAAAATCTCACAGTCCCCTATAAAATGCAAAGAAAAAATTTCTAGGCAAAAGAAAGAAACATGTACTTAAGTAATAATATCTTTCGATTTGAATTGATACGTAGTAAAATGAGGCAACAACAAATATCCACAAGGTGAAGTACTCTTGAACAGAATGGATATAAGCTGAGACCCCCACAACATATACCATATCCTTGATTTTATGCAAACTCCGCGATACTCATAAAGTATTTTTATGGTCATGCACACAAATCTTGGGTCTCAGAAGTGCTCTAGAAAGACAACCCAAGTCTTTCATAAAAAGGTGACCAGTCTTTTATACTCACATAGGTGATCCATCAAGTCTATCTTATAGACCAACTTAAGGCTATGGATCATTAAGAGTAAAAATAAGCTTAACCTTATAATACACTAACTCACGCCATAGGGATAGGATATGTAGTATTTATTGAAGGCCTATATGGCTTCGTTTGACCGCAAATGGGTATCCACCATATTACCTCAATCCATGGGCTTTAGTCCCATCCCTCTCGACAATTCAAGGACCATTTTCTTTGTCAAACCTTTGATCATAGGATCTGTCAAATTTCTTTTGGACCTTACATATTCCAAGAAAATAACACCATATTTCAACAATTATTTAACTGCACCATATTTGATGCGAATATGTCTCTTTTTACCATTGTATACACTATTTTTAGCAATCCCAATTGCCGTCCGTGGTCACAATGTAAAAAGATTGGTGATACTTGTCTTCCCCATAAATGCATATCTACCAAAAGATTTCTTAGTCACTCAGCTTCTTGCCCTTCCAACTCGAGACGATGAATTCAAATTTCATGGTAGACCGTGCTATACAAGTCTGCTTTGAAGACTTTCATGAAATAGCACCTGCACCCAAAGTAAACACATAGCCACTGGGAGAGCTAACTTTATCATTGTCAGTCACCCTGTTTGCATGACAAAAACCTTCTAAAATGGCAGGAAATTTATTAAAATGCAAACACCAATCCATAGTACCTCTCAGATACTTTAACAAGCGATGAAGAGCATTCCAGTGTTCACTACTGGGATTATGAGTATATCTACTCAATCTACTAACAATATAAGCTATATCAGGCCGAGTATAGTTCATGAGAAATATTATACTCCCAATTATTTTAGCATATTCAGTTTGAGAAACACTAGAATCTCTATTTTCTTTCAAGTATATGCTAGGATCATAAGGAGTTCTCACTGAAACTACATCAAAACAATCAAACCTTTTCAATATCTTTTCAATATAATGAGACTGATACAAAGATAAACGATTAACAATTCTTTTGATTTTTATTCCTAAAATCACATTATCTTTTCGAAGGTATTTCATTTCAAATTTAGAAAATAAAAACTTCTTAGGCTCATTTACAACATTCATATTAGGGCCAAAGATTAACATGTTATCCACATATAAACATATAATCACACAATCCGATCCTATGATTTTAGAATAAAGACAAGTATCAGATGAATTAACAACAAAGTCATTATCTATTAATGTAAAATTAAATTTTTCATACCATTGCTTAGGTGCCTACTTAAGTCCATATAAAGACTTTCTCAATTTGCATACTTTATCCTCTTGTCCTTGGACTACAAAACCCTCAGGTGAGTCATATAGATCTCTTCCTCTAAATCACCTTTTAAAAATGCAGTTTTGACATCCATTTGGTGTACCACTAAACTATGAATAGCAACTAGAGCAATAAGAGTTCTGATGGTCACTACTTTAGTCACGGGAGAATAAGTATCAAAATAATCAACACCTTTCTTTTGGTTAAAATCTCTAATCACAAGTCTAACCTTATATTTTATCAATTGTACCATCAGGCTTCAATTTCTTCTTAAATATCCACTTGCTACTTATGGATTTACAACCTTTAGGAAAATCATACAAGTCCTAGGTATAGTTAGAGACTATAGAGTCTAATTCACTTTTAATAGTCTCTTTTCAAAACATGCATCTATTGAACTCATTGTTTCATCATAAGTCTTAGGGTCTTCTTCTATTAAGCATATAGACACTAATTCATTATTTAAAGTATCGATATCAAAATCCTCAGTTAAGAAGGTTGTGATAAAATCAGGATCAAAACTAGTTTCAGTTATACGTCTTTTACTCCTTCTCAGTTCATTTTCATTCTCATTAGTAATAAGATCAAATACAGGCATAACATGAGAGTTAACAAACATAGATAAAGAAGTATTATTTTGCACATCACTAGGCATATCATTTTTCAAAGAAAAAACATGCTAAAAAAATTCTACATTTCCAGACTCACAAATAGAATAATCATTTAATGACATAAATCTATATGCAACACTATTTTGAGCATAACCAATAAAGACAGTGTCAAAAGTCTTAGAGCCTACATTTATCCATCTAAAATCAGGTAGACCAACCTTAGCCAAACACCACCACACTTTCAGAAATTTTAAGTTAGGGATAAATCCTTTCCATAACTCATATGAGGTCTTGTCTAACTTTTTATGAGGGATTCTATTAAGAATATAGCATGCAGATAAGATAGCTTCCCCCCCACATATAGTCAGGTAGACCTGTGCTTAAAAGTATAGAATTCATTATTTTCTTAAGAGTTCTATTCTTTCGTTCAACTACACTATTTTGTTGGGGAGAATAAGGAGCACTAAACTCATGGATAATATCATTTTTCTTACAAAAAACTTCTAGAG
This sequence comes from Capsicum annuum, assembly GCF_002878395.1. Taxonomy (NCBI): domain Eukaryota; kingdom Viridiplantae; phylum Streptophyta; class Magnoliopsida; order Solanales; family Solanaceae; genus Capsicum; species Capsicum annuum. The sequence goes on along the minus strand of NC_061118.1, from coordinate 73,633,457 downwards.
TTTTAGTACTATATTCACCGCCTCTGTCAGATCCAAATCTCTTGATTTTCCTGTCTAATTGATTTTCTACTTCTGCTTTGAATTTTAAAAACATGCTTTCAGCCTCATTTTGAGAATTAAGGAGATACCTTAGTATACCTAGAAAAGACATCAACAAATGTAATACTTCTTTCCACCTTTACTAATAGTGTTCTTAAAATCTGCTAAGTCTAAATGTACTAGTTCAAGCAATTCGGTCTTTCTACTAGTAACATATTTAAAAGATTTCTTGGCATGCTTTACTTCTACATACAGAGGACATTTAGAAATATCATCAATATTTACTGTAGGAATTAATCCTATTTTTCTAAGTCTTTTAATAGAAGCAATATTAACATGACCTAGCCTACTATGTCATAAATTAATAGACTCAGCAATATAAGAAGAATTAAAAATATTTGCATTATTGGCAATCTCTTGATCAATGTTCAGTACAAATAAACCTCTATTAAGGTATACCTTCCCAACAAAGTTTTCTCCACGAGAAATAATTATTTTATCAGCTTCAAAAATAAGTTTAAGGTCTACTTTGTTGAGAAGTGCTCCAGAAATTAAGTTTCTGTAGAGCGAGGAAACATACAGAACATTGTTCAAGGATAATATTTTTTCAGAAGTTAAATTAAATAAAAATTTACCTTTACCACCCAAAACTCCAACAGTAGTAGAGTTACCCATGTAGACACACTTGTCATTGGTGGATTCCTTAAAGTCATGGAATAACTCTTTGTTGCCGTAAAAATATCTTGAAGCATTTGTGTCCAACACCCAATCACTCTTGTTAGCTATCAGATTTGCCTTGACAATTACTGCAGCAATTACTTCATCACCCTCAGTAAAATGAGCTTGGACATCATCTTGTCCTCCCTGTTTTAGTTTTTGTCCTTTTCTTAGATAACATTGGACAGCCCTATGGCCAAGTTTTCCACAAACAAAACAAGACCCTTTTATTTTTTTAATTTGACTCTCTAACTTGTTGAAATTATTTTTCATCTTCACTTGTTCCTTATTATGGATATTCTTTTGTTTGCCTTCATACTTTTCTTTTTTAATAGTACCAGAGGATTCTACAAGATTAGCTTTAAAAGAATTAAGAGAAAGAGCTTTCATCTTATCTTTTAGACGGTTTGTCTCCTCTGTTCTTATGTAACTAATAAGTTTTTGGAGAGTTAAATTCTTTTTCTTATGTTTTCATTTATTTCTGTAATCACTTCAGGATGGTGGAAATTTTTCAAGCAGAACATTTTCCTGAAGAATCTCACACATCTTTATGCCCTCATTGAGAATATCAACAGTTAAATTTTCATATTCGTGGACTTATTCAATGGTTGATTTATTGCCAACCATTTGGAATTTAATTCATTGTCTAACAACCTATTTTTTCTTTCCTGCATCATCGACACCATATTTCTTTCTAAATTGTCTCATATTTTATTAGCAGATTCATAGGTAACAAATAAATCAAACAAATGATTAGTCATATGGTTCAACAAATGTTCTCTAACTGTTTTGTTATCCTTTTCAAATTTCTTCTTAGCAATATCATCAACTACAATAGTGTTAGATCCAGAAGTAATGTTAGAACCATTATCAGAAGGTTCATTAAATAAAATATAATCAAATTTTAATTGTTCGAAGAAAATCCGAAGTTTTTGTGACCAGTGTTTAAAATTTTTTTTGTCCAACGGCTCAAGTTTTGATAAATTGAAAAAAATTTTGTTCAAAAAATAACTATTTATCAATATTATGTGTAAGAAAATTATTTTCAAATTGTTAGAAAATATCACTACAATATTGATATTGGATAGAAATTAGTAATAGTAAAAGAGTTGTCACAAACATCGTGTCATGAAAAGTCACTGCCTTGAAAGCAATTTTGGCCCTACTCCGATGCAAATCCTTCTAGCCAGTCGCTCCCCAAGGTTCCACAACTACTTCCAAACACGTGCACTCATTGCTGGAAGTTTGGAGTTGCATAAACTATTACTCAGAAATTCACAAGGAATAAAATACCAATGAGAAGAAAGTAATTAAGAAAGAAAGCCGAGAGAAAGGCAAATGGTATTTCTTTTTGTGGATGATTTCTTTCATTAAGTGAAGAGCACAATTATATAGGTGTGGAAATGTATGTTTTGGTGAAGAAATAAGATCAATTGATATCTGATTTAAGACATGTGTTTCATTAAAGAATGTATGTCTTTAACTCTTATCACGACAATTAATTTAAGAGAATGGATATGGATTTATTTTTACTTTGCATTTTAATCTGCACAATTAATTGGAGAGAAATGAATTCATTGTTTATATGCTCATTCATGAATGGAAAAACTCACAATAATAAGTAAAGATGTAAAATTTGGATATGTATTTTAAACATAAATATTAAGTGATATTTATTTCACCGTTCTCAAATAGTAAATAAGCAATAATATGGCTTGTTATTTGTCACTCTCAATTTTCTTATTTTTATAATGAAAAAAATTACTAAGCATCATTTATTATTAAAAAATTATGAAGATTAATAGTGTTAACTAAGAAATTTTATACAAGTTAAATAAAATCTATTAAATGAGTCTCAACTATTGAGTATGTTTTCGACGTACAATAGAGCACTTAAAATGTAAACCTCAAAGAACTAGGTCCCGCGCTTGAGCCCGAGGATATTTTTGGCAATACCTTGCCTCAAAATGAGCCCAGGAATAGGGATGACAATGGTGCGGGGCGGGGCGGGTGCAGGGTAGGTTTTTTCTAAACCCACAAGTTTTAAAACCGCACCGCACCGCACCACATCACCTTTAAACCCGCATAAACTCGCCCCACATTCATACCCACGCATAACCGCACCGCCCCATGTTTTTATTTTTTTTCTTTTTTTTGAAAAATTCATAACTCCATTAAAAATCATAATATTTTCAAATCTACAACTAGGAAATAATAACTAATTTCTATTATATCACTTTTCACTAAAAAATTATCAAAACGTATAATGCGTATAAGTAATGATCAAATATCATATTTTTATTAAAATGAATAGAGATGTTAAAAAAATTACTATAATATTATTTATTTATAGTGTTATACATGTCGTTTCAAGTATCATAAAATTTTAAGTAAAGAATACATATAATTTTAGATATATTCACGAGAATTATACTAATTTTTAGCTTTTTTTAATTTAAATTTGCATATATCTACAACCCGCATCGTACCATTTAAAAATAAAATTACCTTAATCCGTTCCACACTCACACCGCATCACATAATATAACACCTGTACCGCCTCACATAACTTAAAATCCATACCACACCACACCATTGTGATCCCATGAATGAGTCTCAAAACTGTGTTTTAAGACGAAGTGGAAAAAAAGAAAAGGAAGGAAAAGAAAAGAAAAGGCAATAGAAAGATGTAAAGCATGAGGGGCCAGTCAAAGGTCAAAGAATCGGCAAAAGATCGGCAACCCCATAGATTTTAATTTACAACTCCCATATCTCTACAAAACAAACACACACTTATAGTGTCAGCATTTCCACAGTATCAGAGAACAAGAAGAAACTCTGTCCTTTAAGTTAAATCTCTCTCTTTCTCACACACACGCGGTGGGTGCTTAGTAGAAGAAGATATAGGGGATCTAATGGAGTACGGGAGGATTCACAAAGTACAGGTGCTACTAATTAAGCAGCATTTTCAAACTTCTTTTGTCCTTCACAAAAAGGGGTTCCTTAAAATGTGTTTTCCAATACATTTCTTCATCTTAAATACTTGCAGACATCTATTTTTGCTCTGGAAAAAGATTTCTTGATCTGAGGTTCATTGGTGTTGTCAGTAATTACCGTGTTTGAACTCACATATAGTTTTCTTTCAATTGGTTAATTTTTTTTATTTATTTTTTTTGCTTCTTTCAAGGATTTGGTTGTAAAGTTGAGGCTTTTTGGGAAAATCCTATTCTGGGTGCTTTTTGAAACTGCTTAATTTGGTCTAGAGTTGTTTGGTTTCTTGAAATTTTTGTCAACAATTACAGTATTGGAGCTCAGTGTGGGGTTCTTTCAATTGGTTGATTTTATGGAGTTTTTACATTTAAGGATTTGGTTTATAAAGTTTGAATCTTTTTGAGAAAATCCTATGGTCGGTGATAAAATTGCTTGGTTTCTTGAATTTTTTGTTTTTGTTACTTTTTTCAGACTGGTATAATATCTCCAAGTAAGCTGAGGATGAAGCTTATAGGGCCTCACCATCAGAAGAAGAAAGAAGGATCAAATAGTAATTCCTCAAGAACTTCACCAGCCAGACTTGAGGATTCAGAATTTGTCAACAACAGTTTGCTGGCTGCTCAAAGTGGAGATTTTGAGGAAGAATGTACGTCAGTTTTCTTCATTCAAATTTACTGACTGATTGTGAAAGAAACATTGATAAGCTTTGAATCTAGTACAAGCTTGAACATTTTAGTGAACTGCTGGATGCAACCCTTCCCCATCCTCCCTAAGCCAGTGGTCCTAGTGGTATCTAGATAGGTGGAAAAGAGCCAGTGGTCCAAGGGTGTCTAGATAGGTGAAAAAGAGTTTTGTATATGCATATAAAAAAAAGAACTATTTTTTCTTAATCCGTTTCAGAAAGAATTATCCTTTTCTTTTTCAAGGACACTTTAATTTCAACTTTTCACATGGCATGTTTAAGATCATAAGATTCAAAAATCTTTATTTTATTAAACTTCGTGTCAATTCAAACCGGGTCATTCTTTTTTAATTGGAGGGAGTATGTATTAAGTAGGCGTTTGATCATGTTTCATTGTGAAAATAGAAAAACTACTTTTATTTTCAAAGTAAAAAGTGATATTTCAAAATTGGAAATCCCCTCATTTTTTTTTGATTAATTACTTTTATATATTTTTAGGTAAATCCTGGATCCGCGGAACTGCCCTCGGCTCCCACTTTTTCCCTTTGTGCAACTTGAGAAAGTTGTAGTTTGGATATGTACCTCTAGGACAGTAGCATAAATTCTTAAGTTTAAAATTAGATGCATTGAGAATTTAGATTATTTGGTTACTTGAAGTAGTTCTGATTTTGTCTTATTTTTCAGTTCTAATCCACATTTACTTTATGCAGATGCTTGTAATTAGCTTTAGGTAACATGATAGCGCAAACATATTTTTTCACAATAACCCATGTTGAATTTGTGTTGAGTTGCTAAGAGAGGAAATATGCTTTGTAACATTTCATACGTGTAATTCTTACATACCTGGGGAACTTCCCTTTTATTATGCAGATTCCAATTTAGAAGCTACAAGAAATAAATTGCCGGGAAATTCGTTCCAAAATTGTAGACAAGGTGATGGGAATTTGAATTCATGTCTGCCGAAAGAAACTGGGGATGCTGCTCGTGTGAAAAGGCAGCAATCTTCCAAGATGGATGGCGGAAATTCCAGTTCAGTTCATCCTGTTAAAGGATGTGAAGATGAGAATTTTGATTATGACAGCACATCCAGCTTTGAGTTTCATAAAGGGGAGAGATCAATGCACCACAACTCCATAACAGCGAGGTCATTTTCACGGCCCATGTCTTCCAAGTGGGATGATGCGGAGAAGTGGATAATGAATAGGCAAAATGTGCAAGCTAATTATTCCAAGAAGGATCAATTGCAGAACCAAGCATACCAGGGGCCTGCCTCTAGCATGGGTAGAGTTGCTCCAGAATCTAGTAGTTATGAGAGTAAATTAGCAGTTAAGAAGGTTGATTTTTGTCTGCCTGCATATCAGATAGCGCCTGAGAAGTTTGATTTTGATCAACCTGGTTCTCAAAGTCGAGGAAATGGGCTGAATGCCTTGTCACTTGATCTTTTCCCTGAAAGTAAGGATTTGACCGAGGTGATCAGCGGAGATTCTTCTTGTACAAAGAGTTTGACCGAAGATAGAACAGGTACATTGTGGATTCTTTTGTTCCTAATGTTGATTTTAGCTACCTTAACTTAATGTAAATATTCTTTAAGATTTTTACACTTTCACCCGGGGAGAGACGGGGGGAAAGCAGCAGGAGGGAGGGTGAGGTATTGAGGTTTTAGGATGAACTATTGTCGGTCCTACTAATTATATCTGCTTGCATTTAAATACTGATTGTGCGTCTCCTGAATAATCTTATGCCATTAATAGAGGTATGAAGAATTGTCACATTTTAGTGTAGGCATCTAGCATATGCAATGAAAAGGTGTATATTTCGGTCAATGCATTGAATTTTCAGATGGAACTCTGCGAATCCTACGGCCTCAGGTGATTTCAAAGATTGACGGTTGTTATAGTGCCTCAAGGAGGATTCATGCATCAGGAAATTTTATTCCCTGGTATTTACCAAAACAACGATGCACGTGTTTATTGTTTCATCCACACTCTTGATGGTTTGGCCTGCTCTGGATCTTTAACCAATGCAATGACCAGTCTTTTTTTGGGCGGTATGTGGGTGGTACAATTCAATTGACTATCTTCTGTTTGGGGGTGCATAAAATCTGGTTAAAGTCTTTGCTAAGCAGAATAGAGGTTATTGATGGTATGGTAGGGTGGAGCTGAAAATGGTGCTGTTATTGAACTGTAACAACATTCCCGTACACTTTTTAGATTAAATAGTTAACTAAGTTTGATGATTTCCCTCTTATACAGATCATTGATTTTATGCCATGCTGTTCTGAACTGTTTATTGAATATCAATGCAGTTGGGCCTGCAATAAGATCAGTCTCCATGAGAGATATGGGAACAGAAATGACACCTATTCCAAGTCAAGGGCCTTCAAGAACAGCTACACCTGTTGGTGCAACAACTCCACTCCGCAGCCCCACTTCTTCAATCCCATCTACACCTCGTAGAGGAGAGCCAGCTCTGACACCTACTGAGAATTACATTGACAATGCTTCTCAAACGTCAACAGAAAACAATAAAAGGGAATTGTCGGAGGAAGAATTAAAGGTGAAGACAAGAAAAGAGATTGTAGCCCTTGGTGTCCAACTTGGTAAAATGAATATAGCTGCTTGGGCGAGCAAATATGAGAAGGATAAAAGCAATGGTGCTGCTGCTGAGGCTGAACGAATGGAATATGCCAGAAGGGCAGCTGCTTGGGAGGAAGCGGAAAAGTCAAAACACACTGCAAGGTTTCCCCAATATCAAAACTTGAATCGTATCAGACACATTTTTAAATATGTTCTACTGTTAAATTACAAATTAACTGAAAGGCCATTGATCTTTCAGATATAAGCGTGAAGAGATAAAAATTCAAGCTTGGGAAAGCCAGGAGAAAGCAAAGCTAGAAGCGGAATTGAGGAAAATAGAGGTATATCTGATTATCCATAGATTACATTAAAAGCCTCACTCTTGGAGAATGTTATAACAACATACTCGGTGTATTCCCACAAAGTTAGTCTGGGGAGGGTAAAGTGTATGCAGTGCATATCACACCTTAGATGAAGTAGAGATAGAGAGGTGGTTTTTGATAGACCCTCGGCCCAGGACAAATAACAGTATAATAAACATAAAAACATAAAACAAACAACAAAAATGGGATGACACACCACTAGATCATAAAAGAATCAAGATACCCATAGAGTAATACTATAAACTATCTATTTGAAATCACAAATATCACTAAAACAATACGAACAGAAAACTACAATACACATGCATAACACTACGACTACAAGCACAACTACAAACAAAGCACTACTTCCTATTAACAAGGATGCACTCCTACCCACTAACCCTCTACCCTAATTTGCGTTCTCCACGATTTTCTATCAAGGGTCTTGTCCTCCATAAGCTGTAACTGCTCCATGTCATGTCTAATCACCTTCCTCCAATATTTCTTCGGCCTACCTTTGCTCTACCTGAGAACATCCTCCCTATTGGGGCATTCGTGTACCTCCTCATCACATGCTCGAACCATCTCAACCTCATTTCCCGCATCTTGTCTTCCACCGAAGCCACTCCCACCTCTCGAATAATCTCATTTCTAACCCTATATCTCCTAATAAGTCCACACATTCATCTCAGCACCCTCATCTCCACCACCTTCGACTTTTGGATGTGGGAGTTCTTGACTGGCCAACACTGTTTCATACAACATAGACAGTTGGATTGCCACTTTGTTGAACTTGCCTTTAAGCTTAGGAGACACCTTCTTATTGCACAAGACTCCCGAAGCGAGCCTCCATTTCAACCACCCCGCACCAATACGATGTGTGATATCCTCGTCAATACCTCCATTTCCCTGAATCATTGACCCAAGTTACTTGAAACTATCTCTCTTCCAAATGATCTGGGAATCCAGCTTCACTACTACGCCAATCTCATGCGTCAAATTACTGAACTTACACTTCAAGTACTCCATCTTGGTCCTGCTACTCTTGGAGAATGTTAGATGTTTTTTAAATCTGAAGTTGATTATGGGTCGTTGTACAGAAAAACTGAACCAACCTGTGTCACGTACTCATACTGAAGCCATTTAGCGTCATATAAAGCTGTTACCACTAAAGTTTGCGCCAGGGCTCAATTTACTGCAAAATTTTCATGTTATTTTGCACTCATGATATGTATCATTCAGGCACAAGTTGAACAAATGAGAGCACAAGCTCAAGCAAAAATGGTGAAGAAGATTGCAATGGCAAGGCAAAAGTCAGAAGAAAAGCGCGCTGCAGCTGAAGCTAGAAGAAATCAGCAAGCTGAAAAAACTACACAGCACGTTCAATACTTACGCCAAACAGGTCGACTTCCATCTTCGTCTTTCACGTGTTGTGGCTGGTTATGATAAGATCAAGAAGCAACTGCAATGCTAATCGTAATCTGGTTATGATAAGATCAAGAAGCAGCTGCAATGCAGATCGTAATCAAGTTTCACATGCACATTAATCTTGCGAGTTAGCCTCTCTTATACTGTCTGATTTTTAGTAACAGAAAGTATAGTATCATACTGAAAACTATCCATCCTTGCATCTATTTTTTTGCAACCCGCAAATGTAAGTTTTTACATGGAATGAAGTTTGGTTTGTTAATTGATTTTTGGCTTCTAACTTGAATATTAACTTGCCTCTTCTAAAAGAGTATTACTGAAAAAGAGAAAGAAGATACCTTTCGTCCCCAGTTTTTTTTCTTCTTTCGAGGGAATGGTATTTATACTTTTCCAGGAGAAAAAAATTGATTAGGTCATCATATAATAAGTAAGACAGGGTGCAAATCAATATAAAGGTGCATATGTTGAGGCTGCAAAATGCAAAGAACCCATTTTTTATCTGATTCGAATTATACAATAGAGTATTAGCTATTCTATCTTCGAAATTGCAAACAAAACGTCTTTTAAGTTTATCCATGAATAACTTAGCTGACTACCAAATACTGTATTATTACAAGAATAAATTACTTCTATGCTAGCTACCAAATTATTTACAGAAATTATTGTCATTGTAATAGTCCCTCGGTAAAGTAGTTGTTTCAATTTACATGTTCAATTTATGAAATTGAGAGAAATTTATTTATGTTGTTTTAATATTATTTTTATCATTAAACAATTATATTAAGTGTATAATATTTATATTTATATTTTTAAACATAATTAAAAAAACTTTTGGTAAAATAAGCCTTTAATAAATGCTTTCTTACAAGAAGTACAAGTCAACAAGGTCTAACTAAAACCGAACGGAAAAAGTATCTCACTCGCTTTACTTGTCCACTACACTAAAAATATATGTTAATTTTTATTTGTCCAATTTAAAAAAACAAAAAATAATTTATCATTTTATACTTATTTTATCCATATGTTTAATTACTAGTCATTTTCAATTTGTTTCTCAACATTAGAGGATTTATAATGCAATAATTGGGGTGATGTAAAATTACCATATTAATTTTTGCCTCTTTTAAGGATGTGTCAAATTGAACATGGACGGAAGGAGGTTTAATTTTCTCCAGAAAGTCTCTCTTCTTTTTTGACCAAAACTTCCATTCACATATCAATTAAAAAGACCCCAAGGCAACCTTTGGTTAAAAGAAAAATGCACCCCTCAAAACACATCTCCTTACTGCTCTTAATTTATTGAAACTCAGTTACACGAAGTTACACTTCCACAGCCAAATTTGGTGAGTGAAGTATTATTTCTATTTTAATTTTTTTAACAGAAAAATATAATTCCAGAAGAAAGTGTATAGAGGTAGGTCACGAAACAGGGGAAATATTTAAACTAAAAAGCACTGACAACTCAAATTAGGTCTTAATATTAGCAATATTATCCACTACTCATCAAGAGAGAGAAAGTAATTTCGTCGAAATCGTGTTGCATAAAGGGATAAGACTTCACTAGTTTCTTCTCAAAATTGTGTAAATAAACATGTGCTGACAAAATTGTGTTTATACGAGCATTTGAAAGGGCTGTACGCGTTGTGTGCCATGATGATGCTAGTTGCGTGAGTTACATAATAATAAAGTTTTTTTCTTTTGAAAAAATCTCGGATTGATCTCAAATGTGGGACATGAGCACGTGGATATTCATGTAAAAATTATCTTATATGTATATCTTTTAGGTTGTGTATTTTAAGTTGTAATTATATTTTTTATAATTATTAAATTAACTTTTGTATTGCAGTAGCAGTTTTAAAAAAAAAATTAAAATATTTTTTATAAAAACTTATCAGAAATATAGCAATTAAAATCTTTCCTAGTCCCTTCTCTCCTAGTTTCTTAAATAAATTATTAATAACAAATCTTTAATTTTCTTCCATTTTTTTAACTGTCTAATTCCCCTAAATCCTCCACCTAACAAAGTTAAAAAAAAAGAAAACACAGTACAAGAATTATAAAAAAATCTTAAATTTCTCCTTCTTTCATTTTCTTAAATAATGTTTTTGTTAATAATTATGATAGCGCACCTCAACTAATTTCACCGGATACTTGTAACCTCCCATCAATAATAGGTATCAGGTAACTCGAGATTTTGAGTTAAAAATGACAAAATAGTTTTAAAATGAGGTGTAGGTGATTCAAGTTTCAAATAATTGAGTGTAGGTGGAAATTACTTTATTATGGATTAAAAAAATTGGGGAAGTTTGAGAATAGTCCACAGTTCTTTTAATCTACACTTTGATCTAAATGTAAAACCTAATATAACAAGAAACGGATAAAAAAAACAAGTGTTTCTCTCTCTTCTCGTTCATTGTTGCTTTCTCTCTCTTCGCGATTTTTGTTGTTCATTGTTGCTGCTGCTTTATTCATCATCTTCTGCTTCATTATCATCATCATCTTCTTCTTGTTGACCCTTGTTGTTGTTGTTACCGCTACTGCTGCTACTTGACCAATTTTTAAGGTCAAATTTTATTCCGTACATTAGTTTGACATTACTTCATAGGTGACTTTGGTAAGTAAAATTATGATTTTTAGTTGAATTTGTCATCAAGGTACACTGTTACCGCTGTTGTTCAAGTGTGAATAGAACCCGAACGTGAATCCAATATAAATGTCATTTGTTTCAACAAACGACTCATCTTTTGCGACAGATTAGTCGTCTGTTGCAATGAAAGATTCATATGTTGGATACATATTTATGGTTCTACAGGTTTGTAACATGAATCGAACAGATGTGGCATCTGTTGCAACAAACGAGTCATCTATTGAACTAGATTACTCACCTATTGTAACAGAAACTGAAGTTGATTCTAATAGACGCGTCATCTGTTACAATAGACACATCATTTGTTGCAATAAGTGAACCTAGAGTTGGGATTCATGTTATGGTACTATAGAACCTAGAGTAGATTCCAATAGAAGAGTCATCTGTTAGAACAAGTTAGTTATCGGTTGCAATATGTCACTCAACAGTTGGAATCAACTTCAAAGGTTCTTTAGTACTGTAACATCTATCCCAATAGGCGATTCATCTATTACAATAAATGGATAATCTGTTGCAACAGATAATTCACCTATTCCAACAGATGACTCTTTTGTTGGAATCAACTCTAGGTTCTATAGTACCATAACAGAATTCCAATAGGAGAGTCATCTGTTGCAACAAATAACTGACCTATTGCATCATATTATTCACTTGTTGCAACAAATTACTAATATGTTGGGGTTTGTGTTACAGTACTCTAAAATCACTATTAATTTTATTATCATCTCATTATTAACTCTTTGAACAAATATCTTTATTTAGTTACTACTAATGGAGGGAT